>NC_025689.1:15932198-15966608 GCF_000633955.1 Camelina sativa
TGGCAAGACCTCACTATCAGCTGCTGACACAACCCCTTTACTGTGGCCACGCCAGGATGAAATGATACGCAGATTTAACCTTAATGATGGTGGGGCCAGAGCTCAATCTGTTGCTGATCTGAATCTGCCGCGTATGGCACTTCACCGAGACGATGGTGCTCCTGAGAATATGGTACCCAGAGTAAACCTTTCACAGACTTAATTGTTGAATTTATTGGTGTTGGGTGGTAATTTGACTTGCTTTGTCTTACAGGTAGCTCTTCCTTGTCTTAAATCAATGACTTGGATGATGGAGAGTAAAAATACAATGCCGGGTGGTAGAGTTGCTGTTATCAATTTAAAGGTGTGCATTATTTAAACCAGTAACTTTTTTTCTGTATGGTTTTTGCACTAACTGAAGCTAAAAGTTGGTCTGATGGGATGATTCATCTAAAAGAGATTGGATATTTGTAAAAGCATATTGATGCTGAAGATTTGAAAAATTGAAATTGTCATTTGTGGCAAAGTCTTTACTGCTTCCTGCATAAAAGTAGTTGACCGCTTTAGTGAGGATTCTTTTTCATGATGATTTCAGTTGCACGATTACAGAAAGTTTCCCTCAGCGGATATGGAGGTCAAATTTCAGCTGTCTAGCGTCACACTTGAACCCATGTTAAGTTCCATGGCTTACATTAGCAAGCAACTCTCATCTCCAGCCAATAGAGTAGCTGTCATCAATTTGAAGGTATCTTTTAAGACTCTTAGACTCTAGGCTTCTCATGTAGTCTTGACTTGACGAGACGAAAGTCTTTTTAATTTATTGATTGTCTTTGGTTTGTTCCAACATAGATTCCATATACCTTCAGTGCAGGAAACTTCTGTGTTATTTGACTTGTTTATCCCCACATTATTTACAAAATCTGGTTTTTCTTTTTCATGTTAAGCTGCCATACTTTTTGCAGTCACTACTTGAATATGAAATTTCATTTCTGCCTATCGTAGAAAAGGTTATTTTGAATCCCACTTGAATTTAATCAGAAAATAGTTCAGAGAAGTTTGTTTCACCACTTCAAAGGAGTCATTTCCATGAGAGGAACTAAAATAGCTATAGTAACGTCTTCTTCTTTCATGATGCATTATTTTATGGGAGAATCACTTATAAAATAGGAGACCGATTGGCTTATTTTGTGTGTGGCTCTCTTTGGTATTGAACTGTTTTCTGTTGTCCTTACCCCAGCTTCAAGATACTGAGACAACAACAGGAGAATCAGAGGTCAAATTTCAGGTGTCCCGTGATACACTAGGTGCCATGTTGAGATCGATGGACTATATCCGTGAGCAGCTTTCTATCGTTGTAGGCACTCTCCCTTTCAAATCCTTTTTCTTTTGCTCTAAGTAGTAGTTATTCTATAACTGTTCTTGAACTATTACTAGGTCTGTGTAGTGTCTTATTAAGGATCTAAATGGTATCTTGCATTTGCAGGGAGAGCTACAGACAGAACCTCAAGCAAAGAAGCAACGCAAGTGNGAGAGAGAGAGAGAGAGAGAGAGAGAGAGAGAGAGAGAGAGAGAGAGAGAGAGAGAGAGAGAGAGAGAGAGAAACAACCACGAGAAAAAAAAAACTTCTTATAACTTGAGGAACATGCTTGTTAACCTCATTAGGGTTTCATCTGTACTATCTCTGTGACTGATGTTGTTAGAAATGTGATACAATATCATGTGTAACATATGTAAAAGTATCATGTCATCTTAGCAAGTGTGTAGAAAAGTGCGCAAAGTACCCGTCCTTAGCTTAGATCTATTGCGGTTCTCTTCTTGTTATGTAGTCATTGGTTTGAGTGAATAACGCACTATGAATACAAGAAATTCTCATGCACATTTACGTATTCGTCCAACAGAATCAGTAAGCACATGAAAAGCAATAAGGGAAATATATGGAGTGTGTGTGTGTGAAAATTGGGAGGAACAAAAATAAATACATCACAAATCAGAGCTAGTTCGCCTTCTATTCATAATTCCATTAAACCGACCAGACCCGAATGGGTAAACTTGGCATCGCTATAGCTCCTTGTCTACAAGCTCCTGTAATCAATAACGGTCACCTCTTCCTCTGGAGCATCTAGGTCTTGGTAGCTGCACCATTTTTTCAATACATTAGTTTCTTAGAGACACTGCACTCTTGTTCATATGATTGGATTATGTTTGCTGTAAGGATGAAAGCATAGAGTGAGCCACATTACCTGCGTAGCCGTCTAGGATCCTGTCGGAAGGCCGGAGACAAAAGAAAAGGAGCGGGTCCACCTCTGCCGCTACCTTCAAAAGGAGGGTTGGGTCCACTTGGGTCCCTGAACATCTGCATCGCAACTTCAGGTGGTGCTGGTACAAATGGTCCCAGTGGTCTGCCCACATCATCAGTTAAGCACCGTTAAAATCATTGATTAAACACAGAAGCTAGTTTACTCTGGAAACAAGATCGCGAGGGAGTGGATAATCTTCAACCTACCCGGCACCGGGAACAGGCATCAGCATTGGTGGTGGGTTTATATCCGATAAGAAGGGAGGAACATGAACACCTGCTTGTCCACCAAATGCATCGTACCCACCTTCCCCAGGATTTCCACCATCAGGACCATCACCATCACCTCTCTGTTGATCCTCTGACCGATCATTTCTGTCATTTCCATTGTTACGTCCGTCTCGTTCTCTGCGTCCACCTCGGTCATCCCTAAGTCTGTTCTCCATACCTGGTTTACGTCTCATAGGTCTATCTCTCTGTCAAAAGTATATTTCACCGGCGTAAGTAAACTTCGAAACAAAGCTAAACTAGTGGAAAGTTAAAGATACAAACTACTCATAGGAATATCTCTCTGTCAAAAATATATTTCACTGGCGTAAGTAAACCTCAAAACAAAGCTAAACAAGTGGAAACCCAAAGATAAAGACTACTAAACATTCAATTATAGTGATAAAAAAAGATCATGTACCGGGCCAGATTGCTGAGTAGCTGGTTGTCCTCCTGGAGCATTAGGATCACTGTACATGGCACATAAATTTTTCATTACGAACCTGTCAGAAACGACAGTCGAGGAAATCAAGAAAAAAACCTTACGTACTTCATATAGTTCTGAAAATACAGTTCTTCCCGAACTTTGGTAGTCAGCTCTGTGACAAGCTCAGTGTGTTTCAGCTTGAGATGTTTGTACACAAATTCAGCAGCATGAAACAGCTTTGTGCAACCCTTGGCCCCACAACCATATTTCCAACCATACTTCTCATCTCTAATCTTTCGGACATGTGGATCTAAAGCTTCAGTAGCCGCAGCATCTATTTTCTCTTTAGCAGCCATCACTTCCAAGGGATCTTGACCTTTCAACCTCTCTTGCCAATGAGAGTCAAATTTACTTTCACTCTCATCTCCTTTTGCATCAGAAACTTTACCTTCAGCTCTCACATGCCGCAGACCCTTAGCTTCATTTGTTTCAACCTTTCCATAATAGTCCACACCATGAACACGCCAGAGATATGTGACAAGTGTGTCGAGCAATTCAACACCCTCAAGGCCTTTCACAGATGTCAACCCCCTAATGATTATAACTGGACCAGTTGAACCACTATGTAACTTCTCTCTATCTGTTTTTTCAGATTCTGAACCTGATAAAAGATTCTCCTCAATTCGTTTCTCAGAGTCTAGCTTACGCACAAGTGCTTGTGCTTGTTCAATGTCAGTTAGGATTCTCTTTGGATCAGAAGTGAAACTGGGTGCTTTTGGTGCAGCTGAAAGGTCAGCCTCTTTAGCTCCCACCCTATCATGTCTTTTTCTTTTACCACCAGCTGATTCATCCTCAGAATTTTGCTCACTGGTCTGGCTAGATTTATTCAATGCTGTCACTGCAGGACCTCTGAAACGGATCAAGGGAAACTGTGAGCTTTAGAGATGACAAAATGGTGATCATAATCATAAATGTGGTGTACATGCAAAGGAAATTATCTTACAAATCTAGCGCCCCGCTCTGCAAATCAAGTAATAAATCCTTTGCTACTTTTCGTGCAAGGTCATTCCTCCTGGAAAAAAAAACAAGACTGTATAATACCAAGACTACAAGAGATCAATGTATAGTATTAATATAACACCATTCAGGCACAAAAGCCCGACATACACTGTTGCAAATGGCTCTTGAACTCACCTTTCTATGACAGAGAGTAAATTTGTTGGATGATACTTATTTTTCAACCTGGACGTGTAACATAGATACACATGTTAATAGGTTAGCTTGCAGAATATACCAGAAGAATGCAAAAGATGGAAACAGAGAGTGGAAATAACCATTCTTCTTCTTTGTGGGTGTTAAAATAGGCACGTTTCTGTGTTGTGATATACTCTGCCTTGTATTCTTGATATCTGCATCAGGAAAAAAGTTTACCACTGCAGCTTACGATACAACTGCTTAACCAACAAGACTAAGTTGCAGAAATAACCGCACCTGCGTTCAGCTTCAGATGGCAATATATCATCTTCTAACTCCTGGATAAATTGTTTGTATGACATCAATCCATCCCTGGATAAAGGAAATACAACGGTACGTATTATTAAATGCAACAACAAGAAGACTACAAACAGCAGTAGTTGTGTGCCACTATCTTAAACGTAAAACAGATCAAACTTTAACATTTGGAACCCACAATGAGGTTATCTCGTACTCAACAGCAATAGTGGAAAAGAGATGACAAAGTCAACAACGCATGTTTGAGAAATGATTTTATCGAATTAGTGTCTGATCAATTGTTTCTCTCAAACATTTGCTCTAACTTTCTGGAGCTATAAGGAAGTAAGCATATATGCCTCATCGAAGAAAGAACATTCGAAAAGGGATAAAACTTCCCTTCATTGAGCACCATAGGACAGTTCATAACTCCTATTATACATTCAGTAGATTAAAAATCCACTACCAAGAATCTACACACCATATGACAAAGATAGCAAAGCATGAAATATAAAAGAAAAATAAACAAAGATGAAGGAGCCTTAACCTTTGATTATTTCCACTGTTGGAAGCATCACCATACCCTCCACGACCTCCCTCCCATTCTGCCAAAAGAAATACAAAATTAAAAGGTAGATATTGATATCACTCAGTCACTCTCCTAAAATAGATTGCTTGTTCACAAACAGAATTGTGAATTAGTTACTCAAACTGTATCCAATCCACAGCATATAGAGTGAAAAATATGAAGCTATGACTATGAACTATGCTAGTCAAATGATCCAGAAGTCTTCAATCTATCAGAACGCCCAATGACAGTCATCTTAAACATGTCTCACAAGTGCAAAGTGGTTATACAGGTTCTCTCAACTTTCGAAATATATAAAAGAGATGTCTCACCCTGATGGCGACCCATAAAGCGGCCATGAGGCCTTTCATCACCATAATTAGGTCTCCCACCCATTTCACGATCATATCCTCCACCATATTCATATCCAAATCTAACATGCAAAAGAAGAATTGTGTACAGATTAGGAAATCACGAAAACGAAGGATATAACAATCATTGATACAATAGGTCTGTGATGCACTTTTCTATTCTTCAGCTAAGCAACAATGCAACTTAGCCTTGTATCAAATCACGATACCCATATGACTTTGAATTATATATAGTTCAATCGGTAACAGATGAACTCTGATGTGATTCCAGTTGAAGTGTGAGTGAGCAACGAAGATCCAAGCCTAGGAGATAAAGATTACCTTCTATCGGGAGGCCCATAGCCACCACGAGGACTGCCACGGCGAGCATCATAGCCATTATCATCCCTCCGATAACGCTTATGAGGAGGCGAGCGGCGCATGGGAGGAGGAGGAGAGTGCCGCCTATCTCTGTACGGTGGCGGAGGACTCAAGCTAGGCCGTCTCTTGTAATCCCTACGAGGCGGTGGGAGAGGAGAACGGTCACGGTCACGGCGATTAGGCGGACGTTCGAGGTCTCTGTCGTCACGCCGCTCTCGTGAATCTCTGTCACGGCGTTGTGGAGGTTGCTGCTGTTCATGTTCCTGCTCTTGTTGCGGCAGAGAGGAAGAAGGCGGTGGTGAGGAAGAGGTCGATTTCTCAGGGAGGCGGTTATCGACGGAATCAGACGGAGGAAGAGTCACATCGGCCATTACGATCGGAACCCTAAATCGGAGAATCCCAAAAGCCTCTCTCTCTCTACGTTTACGGGTTCTGCTGCTGCTGCTGTTACAGTGAACTTTATTCAACTTGGCCTTACTCAGAGGCCCATCTTCGTCTTCATGAAAATTAAGGGATTTTTTTATATTAATCTTCTTTATTTTTCTCATTTATACAACACTTTTCTCCTTCTCTTTTTTATTAACAAAACAATATGCCATGTAATAAACAAAACATTAAAAAGAAAATCTATAAACATAGAAAAAAAAGTTTAAATATTAAACAAAATTATATGTCAGTTTAAATTTATATATGAAGTTTTAGAGTTTAGATCTTACAATTAAATGAAATTATTTTATCAGTTTGGATTTATAAAAAAGATTATAGTTTACAACTAAACGAGATTTTGTGTCGATTTTTTTTATTAAAATAGGAATGGTGGACTTGTTTCTCTTTTTTTACGAAAACTAGATTAGATCAGCGCTACGCTGCAGGATATTTTTGTAACTATTTTTTAGCTATATTTAGTTATTGAAAAATATGATTTTTTTTTTTGGAATTGGATTAATTGTAAGAAATTATGGTTTATACAATGATAAAATAGAAAAACGCACTAATAAAATAAAAATAGAGAAATCTCAAATCTAGGATGACTTATAAATGTTTACATTTAAATGGGGTGTACTTAATTGTATCTATAATACTTTAAGTTGGAGTCTCTAACGATCTCTAATGTATGTTCTGGTTTATTTTTTTTAACCTAATGTGGGAGATATATTAGTTACTTTGAATTTGTGGTGTATTTTTTTGTAGTTTATACAAATTTAATCACATAATTGTTATATAGTGTTTTTAATTGTTATAAAAGTTATTATTTATCAAAATATATAGACATATTTTTTTACTTTAGTCTGGTTTTTTGTATTATTTTAATACTATTATACTTCTGTTGAATAGCATAGGGATTAGGTTAATTTTCAAAGTAAGTTTTAAGTTGTAGATGATTAATTAGTTTCACTGTTTTAAACTATAATATAAAACCATTATTTTTGGAACTTAAATATTGTTCAGTTTGTCATTAGTTGGTGTTTTAATATATAAAATCAATATCAACATTAATCTCAAATTTTATTTTATTTACTTGTTGTGGGAGCTAGATATATTAGAGTAGCTTGAATTTATGAAGTATTTTTTTGTAGTTTATACAAATTTAATCACCTAATTTTTCTATTGTATTTGTTGTTGTCAGAGAAGTTATTTATTTCTCTCTTTTTTTTTTGTAAAATCTAATTGTTTTATTTTGTTTGATAATAATTACATTTAAGTCAATATACACATACAAATTTGGTTTTGTGTTATTCTTGGTTAATCTTGATTTATATTTTATTTATATTATATCTGTATTTTATCTGTATTATATTTATATTTTACTAATATGATACTTATGTTGTATTGATTATACTACTATACCTATGCTTTTAAAGTTGTAATTTAAACCTATGTTTTTGGAAAATATTGATACGATATACAATGATTAATATACTTGGTTCGCCGTTTCTTGTTTAAATATCCCCCCATCGTAACTCCTCGCCGTCGCGTTTTGTTCTCATCTCCTCCGATCATGATTCCCAGCCGCTGTTTGTTGTTCTATATCTTTTTACCACTTGTTCTATATGTGTTACTCCCCCGTGAATGCGTGGATGATTAGTTGTTTATATATATATTTATTGATATGTATTTATAATAGAAACACATAAATCAATTTTCTATTTTTTAAGGCAAAATAGGCAAACATGTTTGTGGCTTTGGATAAGTTGTTTCCTTTGCACAATGCAATGCGTCTCAGAGTCAAGAGTGATAAAAGCCTTTGTAATCTAATTCTTGTCAATATTTGTCATCTACATGTTCACAAGTACAAAACAAACTTATATATCATAAGGCCAAGGCTTTACATTGGTAAGTATCATATCCCAAATCTATACATGATTTGATTTAATCGTTTGATATATATTGAGTATAGTTTATATTGAATTCTATATAAATATAAATTATAGGTATGATTATTTATATATGTCAGCAAATTAGTCTTTTTTTTTGGTTTTTTGAAATGTTGAATATATATATAGTTATTATTCACAATAAAATCATGTTCATCTTGTTATGAGAAATTTTTTCTTTTAGAAAAGAGTGGATGAAGACAACAAATTTTATGTTGCTGAAAATTCTTAAGATATATCCATTATGATTTACATATTTAGTATCTAATATCACCTTTTCCTATAGAGTAATTTTCTCAAACGGTATTCTAACATCATAAAACTAAAAACGTATTACATATAATACAAATAAAAGATTAAGGAATATGAAACTGAATTCATATTAATAATGTATAATTGTTTTCTATATCTGTAAAATAGATCCATAGTGAATTTTTCATTAATAACTTAATTAAATTAATAGATTTTATATTATAATTTAATAAAATGACATATGTCAAAAGATTACGAATCACATGGCAGCTTCTAAGAGATTTGATTTTATGGAAACCTTACTTTATTATATATGCTATGTGTATGTATGTTACAAATTAATATTATAATTTATAATGATTTAAATAGTGTTTAGTGACTAGTAATTAAGAGGCGGGTATCTATATATATAAAGTTATCTTTTACTCATTTCTGGTGCTGCCACGTCAGCCACTCTTTCTGTTTATTAAACCCAATTTTCGACATTATCCAATTCTATTTGTGTGGCCCATATCTCTTTAAAAGCCCAATNAATCTATATATATAAAGTTATCTTTTACTCATTCCTGGTGCTGCCACGTCAGCCACTCTTTCTGTTTATTAAACCCAATTTTCGACATTACCCACTAAACAGTTTCTATTTGTGGCCCATATCTCTTTAAAAGCCCAATCTATTATTAATACATGTTTTATTTGCCGACGAAATAAAACCTCATTCCACGAAACTTCGCTCGGCCGTCTTCGTTGTGCGATCGTCCCTCCCTTCTTTATTCTTTCATCCTGGTTCACCTAATGGATTTGCCACTCCTTCACACCCTTTCACTGTCTTCCATGTCTTCCATGTTTGTTGTAACGTCTTCCTGTGTAACGGTAATTCAAGATGTTCAATGCTCCCTCTTTCAATTCAAGCCCCACTACTCTTTCTTCAATTGGCGTAAGTTTAAGTCCTATATAATGTCATCTCCTCCAATTTCATGCTTTATATAATTTTCTTTGTCTCTGAAATTTTCTTTGATGATGCATGTTGCTATAGAATTAGTTTGGCTTCAATCTCCTCTATCTTGGTGGTGGTGAATTTAATTAAAAATTAGCCAACTTTTACTTTCCCTAAATTGTTTATGCCACGAAATCATTGGTTTTTTTTTTTTAAATTAAATCATTGATTCAAATGCAGGATTGTAGGGATGGCAAAGCGTCGGGAATTGCTCACATATGGAGAAGGCGTCCTTGTCCAAAATCTCTTTTGATGGTACTTGAACATCTTCTCTGTTTTGTTGGAAACAATTGACTTGCTGACTTTATATAGGGTTATAGAAATTGAGAAGCCATGTTATCTGCTGTGACTTATTTGCTTCCAGTGATTCAGTTTAACAGATGTGTAGCCGGTTGTAGATCCTACACAAGATTATAATTGATCTATATTTTTTCTTGCTAATAATTTATATTGTTCTTCTTCATCCAGATACCTCTGGTACTGTGAAAAAGCTGGAGGAATGTTCAAGGAGAAACTGCAAAAACTTGGAGGGCTTGATGCAGTCTATGGATTTTCATGTTGTAATGGAGGTGTGGACCTGTTTGTTTCATTTTTATCATTAGCTTCTTTTAGTAAGATAAGAACGACTATCTTTGTTTGGCTAGGACGTCAATAATTTTTGTATAGTATCGTAGATTGCTAGCTTTATAATTGTTCAATTATCTTTAGGATCATATTTTATCTTAATTTCACGATGTCCTTAAATCGTTTATAATATATACCCCCTGAAAACTTTTGAGTTCCTATGATAGCTATGATTAGCTTGTCAGATATCAAGTCCAGCACAAGAGACAGGCTTTGCAAAGTAAAAGAAATTTACGGTTGGTGGTATTGCTTATATATTCGTATTATATACTTTTGTTAAGAATATTGCACATTGATGGTTTTGGTTGATGAATTGGAATCTCTGAGTTCGAAGTTGGAGCTTTGAAGGGTCTTTTTTTGAAGACTGTTCTTATTTTGCTGAATCCTTTTTTTAATTTTGAAACTTATTATCAGGTAACCCAGGAATGGTCTCTCCTTCCAATCGAATAAGGTAAAAGCTCGATTTTGATCAGTTAGCATCATTTTTTATTCACTAATTTACCAAAACATGGATGCAAAATCCATTTTTTTGAGCTGTATTGACTCTGATGTTTTACCATACTTCTCCAGAAAGCACAACACCATTGGTAATCCTGGCGTGCTAACTGGTTCATTTCATCATCTTCTAAGGGTACGTTTCCACTTGTGATATGTTTCCAAGGAGAAAGGAAGGCACTATAATTAGCCTGAGATAAACAAGTTTCAGTGACTTTGAATCTGTTCATGAGAAGAATGGCCTCAGACTCAAGCAGTGGTTGTAACCTTAGAAGTTTGAGAGTTTCTGGCAAGGAGAATCTAACAGACTGGAAAGCTGTGGCATCTACTAGGATACATCGGATATTAAGTTGCAGAGACTGCAAGCATCACAAGAATATAAACCTCAAATTCAATTTTCACACTTTCTGGCTTCTTCTGACCAACGCCTCAGCAAGCTTTTAACAAATTACCTCCAGATAAGGACACCTGTTAAGCATCTGCGTCAAGTTAGACTGAAACAGAGCGGGAGAATCCAAGTCTGCCATTATCATTAGTAGATTACACAATAGAAAATCTAACAGGGAGGGAAAAAAAACTAAAATAATTTCCCCATTACGTTTAACTAAATAAAACGCTCTTTCAAATAATAATAAAAATTCATAGGAGTGGCTATTTTCCCTACTATACTACTATATGGCTCGATTCATTGAAATAAAGAAAGTTTAATTTCAACAGCGAATATAACTAAATTAAAGTTCTTTTTCGGAAAATAATATACTCTAAATTTCAAGTCCAACCACTACTTAAAAGGAAAAATAAATATTTCCAACACAACTTAAGCCAAAAAAAAAAAACTAAAAAAATCCATAATGTTATGAAATAAGTATGATTATCCATCACAAGACACATGGCATTACACTTGTCTATGTAATGTTTGAAGTGTTAACATTTGTCACTACATCTCTCCACTTGTCATTACTAAAACTAAAGGGTAGTGACTCATGTGTTTTGTTGTGTCCTATAAATAAGGGGTTGTGTAAGAGTGTAAAAAATATAGTTTTTGTCTTTGATCAAAAGAAAAAGACTTCCCAATCTCTCTCTCTCTCTCTCGTCCCTACATCACATCTCTCTCTCTCTTGATTATTTCTTGTTCATTTTACAAAATATTACAAACACATATAAATGTATTTGTAGTTATAATTCACAACACATAACATACATTAAACAAATAAAGGAAAAAAAGTTTAAAAAAAAAGAGGGGTCGGACTCTCAAATAGAGGACATTAAACAAATAAAGGAAAATTTGTCAATATAATTTGACCTCATTTAAATGAGAGTCCTAAATATTTGTTATTATATTATGGACATTCAATCTAAATATATTTTTCGGGAAATTCTAAACGGACAGCAGAGGGAAACAAAGTATAGACTAAAAATTTAAATGAGGTCAAAAAATGTTTATAACAATCTAGAAAAAAAATTCAACCACACTTCTTATTTATCATAAATATAAATAACAAATTATATTCCCGGTAGAGAACATATGTATTCCCATTGTAATTTCCTTTAAAAAGTTATAAATGTCCATAATTTAAAAACGTAAGAAAATATAAAAGGATCGAAAAATTAAAATCAAACCCCACTAAACCAAATAACTCATACAATGAAGTCCTAAATTAATGATTAAGAAGGTAACGAGCATAACTCATAACGACGTCAATATCAAAGGTCCAATTAAACTAAATAGTGGCAGCTCGACATTAATATTTTTAACACACACAAACGTAACTGCAACAAACGTCGATTCTATAAAGGACAGAAGAAAAATAGTAGAAAAATATACTCTCCAACTTCCAAAAAATGCAACAAAACACACTCTACTCACTTGACGTACTACAAAACGACATGCTCGGAGATATAATCTCAAGAGCTTCTTGGATTTCACGAAAAATGGTCAGGCATATTATGCTAGCATCACCAGACTTTGCAAAGGCAGCCCAAAATCATCGAGTTTACAAAAATATCAACCTAAGACCACTAGCAGCAATAAGCAAGTACCAAGATCTAATGGTAAAATGCATTGCAAGTGGAAATGTGGAGGCACACTATATCAAAGGAATCCAGGAGTATTTTCATAACAACAACACAAAAGAAGAGTTGGAACACTTGAAAAAGGCAGTAGAAGGTAATTATGCAAACAGTATTTATCTTTACGGGATTGTGAAGTTATGCAGGGGTGACACTAAGGAAGGCCAACTGTGGCTGGATAAACTAGGCTGGAAAGAAAACAAAGCAAAGGGTGATCAATGTTGGAAAATAACAAGAAGTCCTTACACAAAATCAATGTGCAAAAACTACAACGCTACTTCACTACATTGAGAGAAGTTCAACCAGCAATCATCTGTAGCCTCACTGATATAGAAAATAGATGCCCTCATTGCTACTACTACAAACAGATGATCAAATTTGTCTTCTTCTTTTAGCTAAACGATCGACAATATGATTTATGAATGTTATCATCCTTTAATGATGACCTATATTTCCAATGTAAGAGTTCTTTACAAGTTCTTTTATTCAAATATTATGTTGATGTGTCCAATCTCAAACAATTGAAAATACAACAAAAAAGGAAACAACTTATGAAAATCAATAGCACAGCATGCCAACATAAGTCACAGATATTACGAACAACTATGAACACGAGGATAAAGATATTAGCAAAATGGTGTTTACCTATAAGATATAAAATTGTTATGCACGAAGAACAACTTCAAAGGAAAATACAGCAAACAAAAACAAGGTCGCAAAAGTACAAAGGGAAGACCGATCAAAACAGGGGAATTAGGAAAAAAAAACAGGATGAAGGTAACGAAACTAAAACAGAGTAAACCTAATTTGGCACATGTTGAGACATCTATCACCAAACTAAAAAAAAAAGGTAAGAGATGCAGACACTAGCAAACCACAAAAGAGACGCTTAAAAAAGATTAGTAAATGCAATCGAGCCAAAACCAAGGCTCCCAAAAAGTAGCAAAAAACAGCAGAACCAGTAGTATTTCAGAATCAGTATATACGCAAACAGAAATCCACAAAAAACAAAAAAATTTCAAAAAGAGCAATAAGAAAACCGAGTAAATCCAGCCAAATACTGAGATGGTCCTAATGAAACTCAAATTACAACAAGCTTCTTAAAAGAGTCGATTACTTAATTAGAGAATGAAAGGTACACATGGGAGAACCAATTAGCACAGACGGTCAACGAACTAACCAGGGGAGCACCAATTATCCACCACCAATGCGAAGCCAAGACGAAACCTTCCCAAAGGCGCCAACAAAATTAAATTTTTCTGTATCAACACAATGAATGCTTCAAAACGAAGAACGCCCATCAAAATAAGATTTACAGGCTTACTACTATCCTTTTGATTGAAATATTGATACACACCATTCCGTCCAACAACCGATATACAACAAAGAAGAAAAAACACAACTACAAGACACAGGCTATTTCCCAAAAGGACAAATACATCCTCAAATCAATAAAACCCAATCTAGACCCAAAACACCACTACCTTTAAAGGCCTAAACGGATATTTGGACCCAATCAATGTAAGAAAAATATATATATATATATATATATATAAACACCCAAATGTAAGTAAATTAAAAACCTTATAAAAAATTACTAACTTACAAACTTTGTAACACAATCACAAAAAAAAAAAAATTGACAAACATTATCACACATTTCATTTAATACATATTTTTTTTTAAAACAAGGAACTACAACCACATATAGAAACATACAAAAAAAGCAATCAAACGGATAACAGGTAAAAAAAACAATTCCAAAAAAAACAATTACATCTAGAAATCAACTTATACATCATAATCTACAAATATGCAATTTAAATAACTGAAAAACAAAACCAAATTTTAAATTAAACAATACTAATGTAAAATAAAAATGTAAAGCTACATAGTAGATTGTACTTAATGAAAAAAAAAAGCAAACAAGAAAGCCAAAATGACCTCTATCTTTTTTGTTTGTCAAAAAAAAAGAAGCCAAAATGACCATTTTTCAAAAAAGAAAAACACCCAAAAAATAACAACCAAGATATAAAGACAAAATAACAATAAAGAAAAAATAACAAACACTTTATAAATATCCACCAAAAAACACATATCACACCCTAATCAAACTCTGTGCGCTAAGCACGGGCCAAATACTAGACAATGACAAAAAAAAAAATAATAATAAATTAATCAGAACTAACAATTACAACAAAACAACAACTTTAAGTACACAATGTTAATTTCTCATCATAATTATTTTAAAAAACATTAAAAAAAACACAGAAGATGATCTTAAATTTTGAAAAGTAAAAAGCATACTAAATTATACTGACTGCAAAACCTATTTTTTTAAAAGAGTATCCAACAAACAACATAATCACCCAAATCAAATACAAAACAGATATAAAGATGAATTTACATAACCAAAAAATAATACACACAAAAAAAAGTTCAAAATACACCTTCATTTAACTCCCGCGCGTAGCACGGGTCAATTGCTAGTTCAACTTATATTTTAAAGTATTTTAAAGTATTCTTAAAATCATTTGTTATTCAATTGAGGATTTTAAAAAATCTTATGAAATTCTATGTTATTCAATTAAGATTTTTATAAAATCCTTTAAAATAATTCAAAATCTCTTGTTATTCAGTCAATAGTTTATAAAACTAACTTCAAATCTCTTGTTATTCAAAATATCACAATTTTTTTTAGAATGCTACTTTGAATGATTCTAGGAGACTTTTTTTTGTTTTTAGGTGAAAATTACTCCTCTCAAAATCATACCATTTGAGCTAGAATTTTAAAGGATTTCATTAAAAAAAAAACAGCAGAGCAACGAAACACAACCAATATCAGGGAAAAAAGCAAATCACGAAACAAGATATACCATTGATACTCACGAAAAGGAGATGTTAAAAAGAACCACCACCGGCAGCCAAAACATCACCAAAGCAGTAACACCGGAGCTACCGGTAAGCTCAAAATGGAGACCCCAAGACAATAACCAAACACCCAACGCATCACAAAGGACACTCTCCTAAAAGATATGCTGCTGTCTTCAGACATATTTGACCAACAGAGAAGCGTCCATTCTAACGCCAAGCCTTATCGTCGAGGAAGATGACCAAAACTGAAAATTACCGGAAGCATAGTCAAGAATACATATCCGAAGGAGAGGAGCTAGAGTGGTGAGGCTTCAGCATCTATACGAGACGAAGGGATAAGGCGAGCAAAACAAACAGTTTTATTTTAGATAAGACGAAGGGATAAGACTCGCTCCAAATCAGACACCAAATCCACTTGCAAAGGCTATGCTCCGACGGACGAGATCGATGCCACACGGTGAAGACAGAGACTGCAAATCTTCAAGACTATGCTTTATTTTAGATTGTTTTCATTCATGACACTTTGTTTCCTCTGTTTTGGTTTTTGTCACATTCATGTTTCACGTTTGCTTCTCTTTTATTAGACTATATGAAGAAGAGGCGATGTGTTGGAGTTATCGGACACATAACAGACACGTTAACAGAGCTAAACAGAGCTTGTTTGTTAGACGTTAAGTCCATTGTTGTATAGTAATTTAGCTTCACTATATATATGTTTGTACAGTGACTTACACTCAATGAGAAAAATCAGATTATTTTACTTCTTCTAATATCTTTGTTTCTTTTTTTTCCTCACATTCACGTTTGCTTCTCTCTCTCTCTCTCTCTCTCTCTCTCTCTCTCTCTTTTGGTTCTTGATCCTCTCTCTCTCTCTCTCTCTCTCTCTCTCTCTCTCTCTCTCTCTCTCTCTCTCTCTCTCTCTCTCTCTCTCTCTCTCTCTCTCTCTCTCTCTCTCTCTCTCTCTCTCTCTCTCTCTCTCTCTCTCTCTCTCTCTCTCTCTCTCTCTCTCTCTCTCTCTCTCTCTCTCTCTCTCTCTCTCTCTCTCTCTCTCTCTCTCTCTCTCTCTCTCTCTCTCTCTCTCTCTCTCTCTCTCTCTCTCTCTCTCTCTCTCTCTCTCTCTCTCTCTCTCTCTCTCTCTCTCTCTCTCTCTCTCTCTCTCTCTCTCTCTCTCTCTCTCTCTCTCTCTCTCTCTCTCTCTCTCTCTCTCTCTCTCTCTCTCTCTCTCTCTCTCTCTCTCTCTCTCTCTCTCTCTCTCTCTCTCTCTCTCTCTCTCTCTCTCTCTCTCTCTCTCTCTCCACGACATTTCTTCATTTTGGCTTTTGCTCATCTTCTTCACTTAGCTTCTTCCTCTGTTCTTCATCTCACTTCAAGCTTTGTTTCTTTATTGCAGGATTTAGACTCTGTTGTGGTGTCTCATCGGCATCTCTCACAACTGATCACAATATTTTGCTATAGAATTTTTTCTGTGTTGTAAATTACTATAAAATCTTATAGAATCTTATAAAATCACATTTTATTTTCTAAAAAGAAAAATAAAAAAAATCTAAAACACAATCAAATCTCCTAAAAATCTCTTCAATCTTTCAAAATCCTAAAATGTTAAAATCCTATCAAATCCTTTAAAATATAAGTTGAATTCTCCCTCTAATATTGTAACTGTTGGACTCATTAAAACCCACTTGAATGCATTCATTTTAAGATTCACTCCAAAATTACATATAAGTTTTTTTTTGACAACAAAATAATCAGCTCAAACAAGTCAATTATGTGGAAAATTGTTAACACATAAGTTTATTGTTAATAAATAATATATATTAAAACATAAATTTTAAGTGGTCCAATATAATAATGAGAGAGTGAAACTTTAATCACAAAACAATCATCTAAAGTGTGACTTGTGTTTTATTGGTTATCTGAAAATGAGAAAAATAAATCAATTGTAAAGTAGTTTTTGGTATACCTTATAGTTTGGTTCAATCTTCACAAACACATTTAGTACAAAATGAATAATGATTGAAGAAATATATTTTGTATAGGATAGAAGAAATATATTTTATATTTACATCAAATGATTAGATAATTGAGGTATAAGAGGGAGGTATTCAACTTGATATTTTAAGGATTTTGTAGGATTTTAATATTTTAGAATTTTGAAAGATTTAGAAGACTTTTAGGAGATTTGATTGTGTTTTAGAGTTTTTCTATTTTTCTAAAAAAGAAATAAAATATGATTCTATGAGATTTTATTAATAAACTTTGGGTGATTTTTAAATATTTTACAATACAAAGAAAGAAAATTATATGCCAAAAAAGAAAATTATGCTCAGAGAGTCTAAATCTGGTCAAGATGATCCCATAATAACATATTTGATTGTTGAGATTTGAGTTTCTAATTAAAACCTGCAACAAAGAAAAAAAGCTTCTTTGTGGTGTGAGTGTGTGACTTTAAAATCATTTGTAATGTATAGTATGATAGTGAACTCACTAAGTCCGGGGAGCAAGCCTCTGAAATCTGGTTGTTGAATTGGGTAAAAAATGCTTCCGAGAATCTATCCCTTTGGTAACACGATCAATGGTCTAGCCTGCGAATCCATAGCCATGAAGCTCTGTAGAAAGCTGAGAAGCATTCACATATATATGTAAGATTCATGGAAGAGAGAGTTTACTTCCTGGGCAGTTGAGAACGTCCCCCTTCTTGATTTCTACAGCGTGAAAGCAGAATCACAGAAACAACAGTTGAAGGTTTTGGGGCAATGGGTCGAATAGAGAAGCATTCTGTTTTTTGGGTACCAACAGTTTGCAAAAATCATCTGCGATGATAACTTTGAAGCAGCTTCAGAAGATTGTAAGCTGATATTGCTTGAGAAACCAACGTTGCTTATACTTGATGAAGGTCATACATCAAGGAACAAGGAGACTGGAGACAAACATGCTTATTTCGCTTGCTCGTGTCAGGACTCCTCGAAAGGTGGTTCTCACAGGGTACTTTGTTCCAAAACAATGTTGAGGAAGTGTTTAACATTTTGAATCTTGTTCGTCCCAAGTTCTTGAAGCGTCCTGGAACTCGGGAGATTGTTTCCCGTATCATGAGCAAGGCGGAGATACCGAGTGGCAAACAGATGAACCAGAGTAGTATTGAGGGAACTTTCTTCGCTGCAGTAGAGTTTACATTACAGAAGCGTACAAACTATTCTGCTAAAGCCAGCTTGATAAAGGATCTACGCGAAATGACCCGTAAATGACCCATAATATCTTGTATTATCACAAAGCAGATTTCAGAGGCTTGCTCCCCGGACTTAGTGAGTTCACTGTCATACTATACCTGCAACAAAGAAATTAAGTGAGATGAAGAAGAGAGGAAGAAAAACCTAAACCAAAAAAATGAGCAAAAGGAAGAAGAAGTGTCGTGATCTGAGTTTTCAATTGTAGTGTGACTTTCTGTAGAAATTTGTGAGCCACGAACATATTGCATTCCACTTCTTTATTTGTGCTTTTCATTATCATGATTCGTTTTGTTTGATATCTAATGATCAAAAGCTAATTATGTTCCTGTTGTAACATATATGGATTCTAAAAAGAACAGCCCACTAATTTACCATGATCCGATATACTTTTACGACGATGAGGTATACTTTGCGCAGACATAGAGGCAAATTGCAGTCCAAAAAACAAAATGAGCTGAGGTATTCTAGTTAAAACTGAACCTTGAGATTCAAATTAAGAGGAAGAAGAGAGAGAGCTTACTGAACAGAGATGGTGGTTTAATTCACAGGAAGAGACGAAGCTTCAGGAGGTGACTGCTGATCGGCGGAGATTAGAGCTGTCGTCGGAATTGATCTTTCATCGACTGTTTTTTTTTTAATCCTTTAAAATCCTAACTCAAAAGGATTATTTTGAATCCTTCAGAAGTTGATTGAATAACAAGAGATTTTAGATTATTTTAAATGATTTTACATAAATTTTAAGTTAAATAACATAGGATTTTAAAAGATTTTTTAAAATCATGAATTAAATAACAAATGATTTTAAGAATACTTTAGAATCTTTCAAAATATCAAGTTGAATACCTCCCTCTAAATAATCTATGTGTGATTGACAAAAAATAAAAATAATCTATGTGTTTATTACTACGACCGTATCCCAAACGTTACATAAATAATACTCCACTAATAAGTATTTGAAAACGGAAAAAATAGTAATTGAATAGACTTTTCGATTATTAAGACCGTAATTAGGTTTACTTGCATGTTGTTTAATCTCAATTTTCAATTATTATAAAAAATAAAAAACGTTAAGTTAGTAGACCAATCAAATATTAAGAACGTAACGAGGTTTAATTGCATTTTGTTGGTGTCACAGCTCTCATATTAAATTGGTTTAATTTTATACTTATTGCAAAGTCAGCTATATTTATTTTTATACATATGGATATAAGATATAATAAAATACTTATAATGGAAAGAGTAATGATGCCAAATCTAAAGCTTATTTCATATATTTATTTCTTCATGAAATCACATTTTAAAAATAATATGTATTATGTAAATATCGATAAATAAGACGTCATTAGGAAAACAATTTCTAAAAAGACATTGAAAATAGTCTAACAATAAAATTATGTGAACTATTTTAGAGTATAGGAAAAATAGAAAATAATTTTAGGAAAATCACATGTCATAAAAAAATATTAGAAGAAATTTTATAAATTTAAATTAGTCTATCATAAATTCATTTGAATTTAATATTTTAATAAGTATGAGAACATTTTTCATATATTTAATTTGATATGTAGTTTTAGTTAGAATAATATTCAAAACAAAGGAAATTAGGGAAAATGTGAGAGAAGTAATTCAATTCCTTCATATTTTTTTTACTTGAAGCATATTAATATGAGAAATTAATTCAATTTGTTCTAAGTAGAATGTCATTACAAAACATACTAAACCAGAAATAAGCAACAAAATAAAATTAAATATTGAATTTGAATCACCAGTAATCATATAAGATCAATCCACGTGAACACTATACATCAACAATACTAAATGAATCTTAAAAAAAAAAATGTTTTAACTCGGTTGCTGAATCAATCCTCCCACAGAGGCCTACTCAGTCATCTCCTCTACTCCAGGTATTGTTGTACCCTTGAAAGTATGACCCGGTTTATATATATCAAATATGAGAACTGAACCATACTGTCTCTGTCACACATATTTATTTCTGAAACATTAAATATGACTGAACCAAACTGTCTGTATTTCTGGAAAGAAGAAAGTTCGATCGACTCCCACTAAGAATTTTGAGAATCGACTCAAATCAAATCCCTAAAAAAACATTTCACACTGCTACGATCCTCTTAAAACCCAATTTTGAGAAATAATTATAGCCCCAACACTACAAGAAAACACGCGTTTTGCGATGGACGAATATGTAGCAAATCCCTCGCAAATCGACAAAAACGAGAGATTTGCGAGGAAAGTCCGTTCCTCGCAAATCGCTTCTCGCAAATCGGTCAACGTCGCAAATCCCTCGCAACTGTTGCGAGGAAAAAAAGTCACTCGCAAACTTATTGCATATTGCGAGGACTTTTTTAAAAAGCAATTTCCTCGCAAAATTTGTATCTAGTAACTCCCTCGCAAATTTGCGATGCTTTTGCAATTATTTTTTCCATCGCAAATAATAATAATGGTATAAAAAAAATTAAAATTTTCATTTTGGTTAGCTTAATTAGAATTAAACCGGCAATTAGAATTAAACTTGTAATTAAAATTAAACCTGTAATTAGAATTAAACCTTATAACTTATGAAAATTAAAGTTGTAATTAACAAAACAAGTTTACAAGGGAGATCAAGTTCAAATCTAAACATCATTACACATTAAGAGAGAAAGAGAGTTCATCAGCTTGCTTGGCCGCCGGTAGCTTCTCCGCCGGTGAGAGAAAGAGAGTTCATCAGGTTGCTTGGCCGCCGGTAGCTTCTCCGCCGGTAGCTTCTCCGCCGGTAGCTTCTCCGCCGGTGGTTGTATCTCCGACAGCTGGATCTTCTCGGGGAAACCTTGCAGCAAACTCTGGATCTTTCTCTGCAAAATAGATCTAATAAGAACCCTAAATCGAAATTGAACAGATCTAATAAAAACCCTAAACTGTAAAAAAGAAACCTAAACTGTTAAAACCTAAAACCTAAACAGATCTAATAAGAACCCTAAACCTGAAATTGAACGACAAAAGAAGAGAGAGGAGGAGGAGATTAGTCGGACAAGAGAGAGGAGGAGTAGACTTACGGAGGACGAGGAGTTTCTAGGGTCGATTAACCGGAGAAGAAAGAAATCAAAAGAAGAAGAAGACTTAGGGTTTGTCGGCTGCGGAGTGTTGGGTCGCTCAAACTAGGTTTTCTAGTTAAATAGAAAATTAAACGCGTCGCAAATCCCTCGCAAAATTTGCGAGGGATTTGCTAGGCTCCCTCGTAAAATTTGCGAGGGATTTGCTAGGCTCCCTCGCAAAAGCCTCGCAAATATTAATTAATATTAATTTTCATTTATTAAAATAACTAATCTAAATTTATGAGTATTTGCAAGCGAATTGCGAGGGACCGTAGCAAATCCCTCGCAAAGTATTTAGGGTTTAGGTTTAGAAATTGTTTTTTGTGCCCTATCTTTGATTATAAATCATGGATTCATCTAATCTAAATCATCAATAGTAATAAAATTAGTCTTTAGGGTTTAGGTTCAAGGGTTTAAAGTTGTACAATTGCGAGGGAAATGCTATGAGCTGAGTGATTTGCGATGGATTTGCGACTACTTTGCTACGAACCTAGCAAATCAGTCGCAAATTAGTCGCAAACCCTGAATAACTAATTTATAAAAACAATTCAAAATAATTTAAAACAATTAGTCATATAAACTTTCAAGTATATTATAAGGTCAAATGGTCTCATCATACTCTTTTCTATTATAAAAATTTTAAAAATTTGTCTAATTTTGCATCTTCCTCTAATCATTAACTATCTTCTACACTATATCATACATATGCATTACATTGAGACAAATATTTGACAAATATTCCAATTGTCCAATTCTCTAACAATTTTGTGTTGCACTGCCCTATCTTTGATTATAAGTCTTGGATTCATCTTTTTAATCATTAATAGTAATGTAATTAGTCTTTAGGGTTTAGGGTTTATGGTTTAGGGGTTAGGGTTTAAAGTTGTCATTTGCGAGGGAATTGCTATGATTTGAGGAATTTGCGATGGATTTGCGACTAATTTGCTTTATATATAGCAAATCCGTCGCAAGCTTGTAGCAAATCTTGAATATCCAATTTATAAAAACCATCAAAATAATTTTGAAAGTTAGTAAAATTAACTTTCAAGTATATTATAAGGTCCAATGTCTCATCATACTCTTTTCTATCATCTTTTTAATCATCAATAGTAATGTATTTCAGAATAATTCACCTTATGAACACATTAAAATATATTTCAGAATAATTATATTAAGTTTTGTAATATTAATAAAAAAAAATAATAATAATTTCCTAATTTTGCAATGGATTTGCTATAGCTTTTGCAAATCACTCGCATGTCCATAGCAATTTTGCTATGGATACTGTTTTCGCAAATGCGTCGCAATTTTGCGATTGATTTGCGAGGAAGGTGTCATTCCCTGCAAATTTATCGTAAATGCCTCGCAAATGAGCAGCGAATTTGCGACGACTGGCTTCCTCGCAATTTTGCGAGGGAATTGCGAGAGGTTTTTGGTTTCTCGTACTTTCCTCGCAAATCCACCGCAAATTTGCGAGAACTGTAGTCCGTCGCAACTGTTCCTCGCAAAACGCATGTTTTCTTGTAGTGCAAAGATGTGACATGAAGTTGTGAGGAGCTGCCAAAATGGGTTTCTTCTGGTTTAGGAGTCCTACTTAGTCGAACATGCTTGGGAGAGGTCTCACGGCCATGAATGCGTCCACCATCTGTGATATTTATAGTTTGAGAAAAAAAAAAGAAGAGTTTTACCTCATCGGTAACAGTAGCTCGTGCCCTGCGGTGTCTCTCCACTATTTCTGTCAAGACTTCCGTGACTCGCTCCTTTACATCTCCTGATTGCATGTTTCCATATTTTTCTCCATATTCCTAAAAATCTATATATACATTTTTAAAGATATTTATGAAATAAATACTGAAGTTCGTACTTATTTACAAAACAAACATACTATTGACATTAATTGTTAATTTATTTTTTATTTAATTAATTAATATTAAGTTTCTATTTTTGAAAACAAGATTTCTCACCCTAAATAAATTTCCAAAACAATCTGAACCACTCCCTTTAACATTAAGTATTAAGTTTTGTAATTAATTTAATTAATATTAAGTTTCCAATTCTACAAAACAATATTTTCTCAATACACAATTCAGATTGTTTGTAGAAACTAAATGTTTTACATAAATTCGGTTAACTGTTATAGGAGCAAATGCCATTAATTTCGATGTAATTGTTCTACATAAATTCTGAATTTAAACAATCATTAAAAAAAACTAACTGTATGATTTTAAAAGGTAACAAACATATTTACCATTCAATTTGATATCTTATTCAAGGAATAATAATAAAATATAAAAGATATTGCTTGCTCACAGATTTATTTTTCATTTTATTACGTATTTAAAACTAATTTTTACTTTCACAGATTTCGTATGATGAGTTTTTGCGGATTAAAAATCTTTGAACATGTTGCCTCACCGCCTAGCATGACGGGTTTAGACTATAGAACCAACACTAAACTATTAGTTTATCTCATATATATTATAGATTTGTAATCATAGTTTTGAAAATTAACTTATAAATTATTTAGTATATGAACTAAAAAGTATTACACATACTATAACACATTCTTAATATTCCAAAAAAAAATTAACGACACATAAATATATACACTGACATACTATATAAGAATATACCTCTGTTTAATTCTAGAGAACAAAAAAAATCTAGAATTTTATATTATATCTAATAACAAATTTAATGTAATTAGGTAATAAATTTTATAAAATGTAAGAAGAAGAAAAAAATTCTAAACAAAATTTTAAATTAATTAGACAAAAATTAATTAATTGAGAATTTGAAAACTAAATAAATTAAAATTTATTATTCAAAATACAATAATTTATAAGTTAGTCTCGCTGTGTACCGCGGCTGAAATCCTAGTATAGTACAATATTTAAAAACCCTTCGACACATTTTCGTTCTGCGTAGTGATCATAATTAATAACAAACTTATTAACTAGTGTACCTTTCTAATGCGTTCAAGTTCAGAATCATCTTCAAGGAAAAAGCTCAAATACTTGAACGGTATGTCCACCTGTGATTTAGTAGAAAAGAGATTACCAGAAAACCAATTTGCGTTTGTACCAGAGAGAGCAATATCATATAATGTGCTCATCACACATGAAGTACTCCAATATCTTCACTCATCTATAGCAAAACAGAGGTGTTATATGGCAGTCAAAACTGGTATGAGTAAGGTCTGTGATAGAATAGAATGAAATTTTATTTGAGAAGTACTAGAGAGACTGGGTTTTCAACCTACCTGGATAAACTGGATCCTTCAATGTGTCACCGTCGTTAGCTACTCGTACGTCCTGAATGAGTTGGCACAAGGACTAGTAACACCCCACGTAGAATCAGAAAAAGAGATCCACTCTCCCTATACATTTTCATCTTTGCAAAAACGCTGAAGTTCTGAAGTTCTGACAGGTCTTTGCAAAAACGCTCAAAATGAGAATAAGTTCACAAGGATAAAAGTGGGGAAATATATCCCAAAGATCAGTCAATTTTTGCAGATGACACCATGTTCTTTTGCAAGACTGACCAACAGAACTACAATACTCTGATTCAAATCCTACATAAATACGAAGAAGCGTCAGGCCAAATGATCAATGCATCCAAGTCAGTAATTACTTTCTCTGCCAAAACGTCAAATGAGACTAAAGAGTGGATTAAACTACAGCTTGGGATTCAAAAGGAAGGCAGCTTAGGGAAGTATTTGACACTCCCTGAATTGCTGGCAGGAAAAAGAAGGACTTATTCACGATCATAGTCGATAGGATTCGCTAGAAAGCCTTTAGCTGGCCATTATGGTTTCTATCTGCGGCAGGTAAAATGAAACTGCTAAGTTTGTCGTAGCGGCTATACCAACTTACTCCATATCCTGCTTCAAGCTTTCTTGCTCTTTGCACAAGGGCATACAATCAGTGTTAAATTGCTTCTGGTGGAATTCAAGTATGAAGAAAAAAGAAAATGTGTTAGATCTATTGGGAGAAGCTAATGAGAGCAAAAAGGAGAAGGTGGATTAGGCTTCTAACTTACAAAACTTCATTGAAGTTTTATTAATAGAATCTTATATAATAGTGATGATGTGATTGATTATTTTTCTCAAAGTAATTTGTGAGTTGACATATATAAAAATGGTTTTATAAAGACTTTTTTTTTGTCAAACTATAAAGCAATTGACTAAAACAATAGATTAAGGGTGTTAAAAGACAATATAAACTAATGAAAACAAAAGACATGTTAAAAGGAAAGAAAAAAAAGACAACAAAAAGAAAAGTGTAAAAAAAAGGTGACCGGAGAGAATAACAAGGGGAAGAGAAAGTTACCGTTTTTGGAGTCATCCGTCAAAGTCATCTTTACAACTTAGCAAGCAAAATTTGCTTTATTGCATGTTATTTTGTTTGTAAGTCAGTCACACACACAACACACAATCCCCTTTTCTCTCCTCCCGCATAAGATTCCTCTCTTTCTCTCTCTCTCTCTGCCCATCTGATTCGCTGCTGACTCACACACGACACACACCTCTCTCTCTCTCTCCTTCTTCGCCTCCTGTAGAAGAAAGACGTTTTGTTTTGTTTTTGTTTGATCCTCTCTCGCGTAACTCCAAAGCTCAAGAGCCTCTCTTTAATTCTTCCGACTCTTTAGGTATCGCCGTTTCTTCATCTGGGTTTTGTGTGGGTAAGCCACTCTATTCGCGTTTTCTAGGTTTTCGTCTACTCTAATGGTCCAATTTCAATTGGGTTTCTTTTACCTTTCTATAAAAATCTCTCCTTTTTTGCAGTTTCGGTCAAATTCGTCTACTTTTCATTTTTTTTAATTTTCGATTACGCTTGAGAAAAATCCTTAATTTTTGTTTAATCAGTTTGGTATTTGGCTACGGTGTGGCTTTGTTTATGTTCCTTGCTCGTCCTAGTTTTCTAGATATTTCCTAAGATTCCGAATAGCATAAAAGTTGCCTTTTTTTTTGTGTGTGTGTCTGATTCTTATTGTTTACTCATCTATTGGGATAAAAACTGCAACTTGGTTCTGTGAAAGTTTTACTCTTTGTATAAGGGGTTTGCTTTATGAAGTTTATAACAGAGGAATAGGTTAATAGGTTAAGGGAATAGGTCAGATTGCGTTTCGATTTCGAAGTGGAAATATGTTCTGTAACTGAAGCTAGATGTTTGCTTTTAGGTATTTATGATGAAGCTGAAAACTTTTTTTGTGTTTATGTTGGAAGTAATTGTTCCTTTTCTTTCTTCTTAGATTTTCGTCTCTGTGTTCATTGCCTTGGATGTATGTATCTTCTTTGTGTGTTGCTGTGGTAGTTTTTGTTCGAGTTCAGGAAAACAAGATAACTAAAACATGAACACAAAAACGCAGAATTCAATTTCCCTTGGTATGAACTGATAAACCCACGCAAAGCCTATTTCGCAGGATGGATCTCACAAAGAGTTCCTCCTTCCTACCTATATATGAATCTCCAAAATCACATAATAGAAGAATTCTAAATGGGAATTAGTTAGTAAAGTCCTAAGTGACATATTATCACCTTATGATCATTCCTCTGAGTTTGGAAGTTTTCTTTTCTATATTTGACACTTAGGACTTTACTAACTAATTCCCATTTAGAATTCTTCTATTATGTGATTTTGGAGATTCATATAGGTAGGAAGGAGGAACTTCATATATTTGACACTATTCAAGTATTTCTTGGTTTAATTGTTGTGTAATTGCATTTCTTCAGATTGTAAATCTAATTCTGTAACTCTTTTTTGCATGTAAGCTTGGACAATGGGTGCATCAACATCCAGAATAGATGAAGATAAAGCCTTGCAGCTATGTCGGGAAAGAAAAAAATTTGTCCAACAAGCACTTGATGGAAGATGTTTGTTAGCTGCTGCTCACGTTTCATACGTTCAGTCTCTTAAGAGTACCGGAACTGCCCTCAGGAAATTTGCTGAGACTGAAGTTCCAGTTGAATCTTCCTTGTACACGTCCACTAGTGCAACACCAGAACAACCTCTTGCCTTAATCGAGAAATCAGTTTCTCATTTGTCATACTCTCCTCCACCTGCTTCGCATTCGCATTCCCATCATGACACGTATTCACCTCCTCCGTCGCCTCCTAGTACCAGTCCGTTCCAGGTTAATCATATGAAATTCAGAGGGTCTTCTTCAAAAAAAGTGGAAGAGAAACCTCCGGTTTCTATTGTTGCCACTGTAACCTCATCGAGTAGTCCACAAACCAGGTCTATGGAAAAGCTGGAACCAACCCGATTTGATGAATCTTCTACCATGCCACCTGAAGCACCTTGGGATTATTTTGGTCTTTCTCATCCGATCGACAACCAGCTTTCTTCTTCTCATGTTGGGAATGGTCATGTGTCGAGATCCGTGAAGGGAGAAGATGAAACTCCAGAGGTGGAGGATGATGGTGAGAATTTTTCTTTTCAAGAAAGGGAAGCGTCCAGAGATTCGGATGATGATGAGTTTGATGAACCCACAAGTGATACACTTGTCAGAAGCTTTGAAAACTTCAATAGAGTGCACCGTGATCACAGTGCTTTGCCTCAAAGAGAGGGAGTTGAAAGCGAGTTCTCTGACGCTGAGAAAAGTAGAACTCCTGAGTTATCACCACCAGTGACGCCTTTAACAGCCACTCCAGTGAACAAAACACCACACAAGGGAGATCACACCGAGAACAAGCTTCCTCCCAGGGACTTCTTGTCAAGCATGAGAGAGATAGAGTTGCTCTTTGTTAAAGCTTCAGAGACTGGAAAAGAGGTTCCTAGGATGCTTGAAGCCAATAAGTTGCATTTCCGTCCAATAGTTCCGTCAAAAGAAAGTAATAATTCTTATCTCTTGAAGACTTACTTACCTTAGTTAATCTAATGCGTCTCTGCATCTAGATTGTTTTGTGATGAATATTTGAAGAAAAATCACATATATCTCTGCTTTTTGCAGATGGCTCCGGTGCATCATCACTGTTCAAAACCTGTCTCTCTTGTGGGGAAGATCCCAAAGATGTACCAGAAGGTAATGAAACTTATTTACATTTTGGGTCAACTGTTGCAGATTGTATGTAGTGTTTACAGGCAAAGTAATCTGTGCAGAGCCTGCTCAGAACTCGGTGAAATACTTGACCTGGCATAGGACTGACTCTTCACGATCCTCATCTTCTCGGAATCCTCTTGGAGGAATGAATTCTGATGATGTGGAAGAGCTCAATAGCAATATCTTTGAAAATATTTGCATGATTGCTGGAAGCCATGCCTCAACGCTAGACAGACTATATGCATGGGAGCGGAAACTCTATGATGAAGTTAAGGTACTTATAGTGCCTTAAATAGATTTTTTGTTAAAAAAAACAAGATTTTGCAGTGAGAGTATTTAATTTGTTTTCTTCACTTCTACCGGTTTTCAGGGGAGTCAGACTGTGCGGAGAGAGTATGACGAAAAGTGCAGAATTTTGAGAGAACTTGAATCAGAAGGTAAAGGTTCACAAAGAACAGACAAGACACGTGCAGTTGTGAAAGACCTTCACTCCAGAATCAGAGTGGCGATTCACAGGATCGACTCCATATCAAGACGGATTGAAGAACTCCGTGACAAAGAGCTCCAGCCTCAACTTGAGGAACTCATTGAAGGGTATGTGTTAAGTCACTGTCTCCAGTATACTCAATTCTTTTGATTTCATTTTTACCTGAACTATTATATTTATTATTTCTTGGATGTGATTAGGTTGAGTCGTATGTGGGAAGTAATGTTAGAATGCCACAAGGTTCAGTTTCAGTTAATCAAAGCGTGTTACAGAGGCGGAAACATTAAACTCAACATGCAGTCGGAGGTGCACAGACAAGTAACATCTCACCTTGAAGATGAACTCAGCGCGTTGGCCTCAAGCTTCACCAAGTGGATCACAGGCCAGAAATCATATATTAAAGCGATAAATGAGTGGCTGGTGAAATGTGTCGCCTTAACACAAAAATCCTCCAAACGAAAAAGGCGTGGTGCGCCACAGCTGCAACTGAGAAACTATGGTCCTCCCATTTATGCAACCTGTGACATCTGGCTAGAAAAACACGAAGAATTGCCTACCAAAGAGGTTTCGAGCTCCATTAAAGCACTTGCATCTGATGTCGCCAGGTTCTTGCCACGTCAGGAAAAGAGTCGCACCAAGAAACATCGGTCTGGTGAGAACAAAAACGATCTGACAGCTCACATGTTGCCAGATGAGACAGTGGAGGATCGAGGTCCGGGATTTGATCGGTTTAGGACAAGCTTGGAAGGATTTGTTGGACAACTCAACCAGTTTGCAGAATCATCAGTGAACATGTATGAGGAACTTAAGAAAGGAATCAACGATGCCAAGAACAACTACGAGCACTTGAAGAAGGCTTATTCACAAGGAAAATGATTTTTTGGTTTCTTGGAGAAATGGAATTTTGTCAGGTTAAAAATTTTGGAGGCAAATTGGGTTTGGCATTTGTAAATGCAAAAGGGATTATATAAAAAGATTTCTTCAAGCATATATGGAGGATAATTGTGACAGAGTTTTGTGCTTTGTGGGCATATCAAAATAAATATAGTTTTTAGTTAGTCCAATCACAGAAAACATATAAGAAATCTAGTCAATAACATAAGAGAATTTCTGGTTTATATGGGGCATTAGGAATCATTTAGGTTAAAATTTTGAAAAAAGATTGCTTCGAAAAAGGATTATGTTTTCTATGGACAATATCATCTACAGTATAATATTCTAGTATCAGCCGTATTTTTATTACATTGTCATATCTCAAAGAATTAATAGAAAACAAAAAAAAAAAGTCACTACAACAAATCACCTAGATCTTTAAAACTTATAAAGAGACTTCTTATTTTGATCAAAACTTATAAAGAGAGTAGATATGACTTTGAATGGTTGGTCCATACACTCCATACTAAACAATGCATACTAGTACGGAGTGATAGCAGACCAGAAAAATGTGGATAGATGTTCACTCTATACTAGCATGTATTTTATTGGTCTGCATTTGGTCCGACATTGGTATGGAGTTTATCAAACAAGTGTATGAATAGTTGAAAATTTGCGGACTGGTCTGATTTTAGTCTGGTCTGGAGCGTACCAACCAACCATTCAAGGCTTATGTATTTTGTATGTTATGCGGAATATGGATATTATTTCGTTTTTGAGAAATATGGATCTTATTTCGTCCTAGTTACCGGCCTAAATGACTCGATAACAAACTCCGTTCAATCTCAGTTATCGACACATGATTATCACATAATTGGCTCTCAAACTATACATCAAGATCTTTACTTCTTTGTCCAAAAAAGTTTAATATTTTTATATAAAGCTAAAAAAAATTATTATAGTTTAACCTTTTTTCAAGTTGGAATGTTTTATAATTTTTTATTTTAATCGGTTTAAAAATGTGATTCAATTAAAAGATCGAATTAAACTTTAAAATTGGGACCATGTTAGTTGAGAATTTATCCTTTGATAAATTTAGCATACTGTCAACTTCAAATGCCTTCATGCTTTCTCGGTCAAGAAACAACTTGCTGAGTTTGCATAGATAGGATTTTGCTAGACAAAATGGTGATTTGAGACTTCTCAAGTTTACTAGTGGAAGATTCGCAAGGATAAATACTTTGCAACAACGAATTTATTTTTGTTGTTTTTTTTTAAATCAACTCACCTTCTCTTTCTATAGCTCCAAATTTATTTATTTTTCTAGGAATTTTTATTAGATTGTTTTTTTTTTTAATTCTCAATCTTCATCGGATCTACCAAAGTTCCTGACATGTTGATCTAATATAATGATCTTGACAGCTATAAACATATCATTTTCTGATGACAAAAATATAATAAGATAATGCCATCTTTTTTTATAGACTAAATCTCTTTTGACTCTTTCCATAGTTAAGCTTCGTGCTATCTATTTTCTCAAAACCCGAAACTACTCCTTTGAAATTGTTGTACCGTACAAAAAAGAAGTTATCAACTTTTCATAAACTAAAAGATCAAATTGGAAATTTTCCTCATTTGAAAATATACCCCATCCAATCACAACAAATTCACAACATATTTATGTTTTCTCATACAAAAATAAAACAAAAGTCAAATAACCCAAAAATAAAACATTAATCAGTAAAAAAAATTCCTAAAAATCCAAAAGTAACAAATATCACATCATCATCACCAAAGATCAAAGTCATGCCTGCATTTTCTCGAGACAATCCTCGACGGCGCCGTCAACTTATCAACCGTGACATCACACTCAACTTTAACGATCATAGTCCAAGTCTTCACAGAACCAACCTTAATTCTCACAGGAGCTTTAACCTTCAATCTAAACGGCAACGTTTTCTTACTCACATCGTTACGCATCTCTTTCCTCATACCACTAGTCAACTGTATCTTAGACGACCCACTCAACTTCAACTTAACGACCGTCACATTCTTCGCCGGCTGATAAAACGCCGGCAAAACACCGTTACACAGATCAACGCCGTTGTAATACACATCCACCGAGCTTCCTACCTCGTGATAATAAACCCCGATTTTTCCGTTACCGTTACGCGATCTAACGGTAACGTTAAACCGGGGAGAGATCGGGGAGGAGGAGTTGAGGTTGATGCCGGAGACTGAGAAGCCTTCGACGGAGTATTTGGGAGCTTCGGGGCGGTAGATTAGGTAGAGGACAGAGAAGGAGAGTCCGGCGAGGACGGCGATGGTGAAAACGACGGCGAGGAATGAGCAGAAACAGCATCTGCAGTTGCTGCGATTTGGTTTTTTACGAGAGAGGTATTGGAGGCGGTGAGCGTTTTCAGGCGGTGGGATACGGTAAATCTGATCTTTAGGGACTTGGATAACGTATGTAGAAGGTGGTGGTGCTGGTTTTCTTGGAAACTCGCCGGAGCTGAAGTTGCCGGAGAATTGTCCGCTTTCTGGTGGTGAATCGGCGGGGTAGACTCTTTCAGCCATTTTGGAGAGATAAGACTGTGAGAAACAAAAAAACAAATATGTGATGAGAGATTAGTGAAAGTGAAGAAGAAGAAGAAGAAAATAAATATAAAGTGGAGGAGATAACGCGTTACAGAGAAAGAAAGAAAAAACAAAAAAAAAAAAGATTGCACGCGGCAATATGAAATGAAATCTACTGGTTTTTAATGTTTTTTTTTTTTTGAATTATTTTAAATGTTTTGTATTATTAATTAAAATTCAAATTGGCAATAAATCAAGACGGGATTAGTGTTGATTTTGTCTAAACAAGACAAGGACAAGGCCTCCTTTGGTAGGACCTTCACCTACGAATCTATGTAAAATTTATAAAAATGAAGAAAGTATATATTTTTTTTTTTTGGTAGAGTGAAGAAAGTATTCTCTAATATCTTATAAAATGGGGGAATTAAAGTATTAAATACTGTACTATAATGACTATTCTTTTCATATGTCATTTTTATAACCATAAAATGTCATATAGAAATCTATACTATTTTTTAAAAATAATAATAAGAAAACCATATTTTTATTATTTAGAAAACGCTCACAGTAATTACCCAATGTTAAAAACTACAATAAATAATAAAGTTAATGTCATCCCAATTATTGTAATTGTAAAATACAAAAAAGAAACCTCATTACGTTTGACTTAGTTATCGTTATAATTAACTAATAAAGTTAAAAATATATATATAGTATGGAAGGTTACGTGCGTACGAGTAAGATACGAATGCAGAAGTTGAAGAGAGATAATAAGTTTGTAATGATGGCTGACGGATGGGTTACAGCTAAGAGGCAGAAAAGCAAACACGGTTTGTGCAAGTGTTAAACCGCGGAAGTCCAACTCCAAATGATACATCCGTTTACACAAGTATGATATTAGATAGACATAGACTCGTCGTACCATTCAAATTGAGTTAACCTCCAAAATTACCAAATCATTTATGAACATTTCTTTCAACAACATGCATAACTAAATTCTGAATATTAATTAGTCGGTTATATGTCCAACCTCCAAACATAGACGTTATCTATCAATATATATTAACTTCATATTAGTATCGAAAAAACAAGTTTTCTAAAAAAGTTCCAAAAGTTTTCTATCAACCTCCAAACATAGACGTTATCTATCAACACATTTCATATTAGTTTCGTACAGACAATTTTATATATATTCTCAGGGGAAAATATGCAATTCAGATACAAAATATTTTTTAGAATCTTAAGATTCATATATATATATATATATATATATATATCCACATAATTACATTATTAATTGTCTAATAATTGTATGCGGATATCACAAAGTAATAAGACTGTCATATTGTGGAGTGCACGTTAGGCGGCAATATCACAACAACAATTTTTATTATATAGATATAGTTTCTTTATGTTTTACACTTCAACTACTTAAGAACAAATAAATTCTATCTTTTTAACAAAAAACATTTAACTTCCTAAGATTTGTTTTAAAAATATATATTATTAGTTGAATGGTTTGAACATTTACTTCCAAAGTATTAAGAAAAAAGGGTAATATATGCTTCCATATACTGATATATTTTGGAGATAAGTATACACTGAATTCAAATGAATATCAACCAAATATAGAAGATGATATGAGTGTCATATAATCAAAGGTCAAATAC
>NC_025689.1:15966746-15997180 GCF_000633955.1 Camelina sativa
AAAAAAAAAAAAAAAAAAAGACAGTGGTTCAACCTAATTGTGTGAGAAAACTGACACCAAACGAACTAAAAGAAACAATTTAGAATGTTATCTATATACTATAATACACCAAACATTTTCATAATGAGATGATAGTACATTCAACTTAATTTGACCATACGAGTTACTCTAGAACTTCTCACTCGTGAGTAAAAATCTATATTTACAAAGGTGGAAAAAAAAAACACACACACATCACACACGCTATCTTGTATTATTGTCTATGAAATAAGAGGAACCGTTCACACATCTTGTTCTAATTTTCAATTCTTATGAGTGATGAATCTTATGATCATTCGTATAAGATAAATTTTCAAAATGTGGACAAAACAGAAAGAAAAATTTCAACATCTATCATCATCGATTAAATAAGCAAGAAAATGAGTAGAAGAAATTGCACATACCTTGAAAATGAAAGAGCTCTAAAGATTTTTTTTCCTTCTTTGTTTCTTCCTCACAATGATGCTGAGGTCTCGCAGAGAAAAATGAAAGGAGGAGACAAGAAATGCCGCACTTGACCCTTTCGTTTCTAATATTCAATAAATATGCATGTCTTTTCAATTAATATTGTTACTAAAATATAAAATAGAGAGTTCATGCTTTACCATTTAGTACTACATACTAATCGTGTGTGGTGATGCAAAATTTACAAATGTCACACTCTGAAAAAATGGGTTGGGAAATCTTTTTTTGCAAGTAGTATATGGAGATTTCATATACCGTATATAAAAAGGTGTAAAAGCCTCGGAACCATATCATATATTTGAGACAGAGGAGTAACTAGTACGTTAGGCGTGCCGCCACGACCGAGCTCGAGCTTTGTTACTAAATTCTTTTGACTTAATTTTGTGGAAGCTGAAAATATAAAACAAAAATATCGATCTTTATGACTAAATGAATTCAAAACGTATAAACGTATAAATAAATTCTCGATAATAGTTTCCGTCATAACTTTTCAGGATCACCCATTAATTAAATTGTGAGTGTGATAAAGCATGCAAGAGCAATTTCTTAGTGCTGTCCCAAGGGTTATTGGTGTACTACCCAAAATATATAAGACTAAATTCGAAAAGAACAAAAACTTAGGGGGGCTGTAGTTCAACTAAAATGGGAATTAATATTATGTCTGGATTCTTATCTTTTTGTGGAAATGATGATGTTAATTCATAATTAAAGTACACTTCCAGACAAAACAAAAACTAAAGGGTTCTTCTTTTTTGTTCATAAACGCAAGTAGCGATGTCAGATGATTTACTAGGTACGACGAATCCAAACTCTATATATCGATCTAAAAAGGATCTATTCTATAAAAATTGGCGGATCAATCCCTAATTTCGAATTTTATTGTTTTTTTTTTTGTTTTTCCGGTCGTTTCTCTCAGAGAGGACTATCATGGAAATACCAGCGTATTTAAAATACGTGCCTGGTACTGAGCCTGAGGATGTGTATATTCCTTATATAAGACGTGGTGAAAACGAAGAGGCTAATCTCTCGCCTGAAGAAGAGGAACGCATCATCAAGGAACAAGTCATTGAGAGCGAGGTTCTTTATTCAGTTGTCTTTTATGATTGAATTTTTTTTGTTCCATTCTCTGAAAACATATATATAGTGTTATATTCTTGGTTAGAAAATATTATTGTATGTTGTTGATTTGTGGGGGACTCTAGTGCGAGTAATCTCATCTTCTATACTTGGAAAATGCTATTGTTAATTTTTTTGTGTGGGGGAATCTTTGGTTTATCATATAGGGTTTCGACATTGACTTCAAGCAGTTCCGCTGTCTTTTTAATTACCGACCTCTTAATTTCGATGATAACAATGAGTACGTCATGGAACCCGAAACCACCAGAGAGTTAATGTACCGGCTGTCTCCGGAATCTCTTGAGAGATACAATGAAAGGGAGGTCGGATACTAACTGTAGTCTCTTTGTTTAAGAAAGATGTGCTTGTTCTCGTTTACGATTGGTTTACCCTTAATTTGTTTCGAAAACACAGGATACAAAATATGAATTTGTCGAGGCTATCAAAGCCAATTTTTACGCGACTGGTGCTGCTTCGGTAATGTATTTCATTACCTTTGAAAGTATGGATCCTTCTAATGGTCAGCCAAAACATTTCCGAGCTAGAGTCTGCTATTATTATCACTGTCCGCCCTTGTACATCTCATGCTATCCCACACCTGAGAAAAAAGGTACTCCATTATTTTCTTTTCTTTTCCTTTTGTCTTTCCTAATTAATAGACCAGTCATAGGTTTATTTGGATTGTTTTGGCAGTTCAATCCATTGAAATTGCAGTGAAAGAAGGTGTCAAGAAATCAAGGTATATAGGCACTCCAACCCTTTGGATCCAATTAAATCCTACTCGCCATCTTATGGATGGCGGAGTATGGTATCTGCTCGCTCTCTGGTAAACAAAGGACTTATTAAACGAGTAGGATCTGGAGATTCCATTTCAGTATGGTCAGATCCCTGGATCCCTGCTCAACCCCCGAGACCAGCATTGCGTTCGGGATCGCCCATAGATCCCACGCTTAGAGTTGAAACCCTTATTGACAGGAGCTCTCATTCCTGGAACCTGGCTTTACTTTCGGCCTCTTTCAAGCCGGAGGACGTTGCCATTATTTCTGCTTTACCTATTGGTAAACCAGATTCTCCAGATATGTTGGGTTGGCATTTGACAAAGACTAGTTTATACACAGTGAAATCTGGATATAATGCTTTGCGCCAGAACCAGGTGACCTCTGCACCTGCTTTTGGCCCAAACATTATCCCTTTACAGGCCTTTGTCTGGAAGATTCGGTGCCCACCAAAAATTCGTCATTTTTTATGGCAAGCAATTACGGGCTGTATAGCAACAACGGCTAATTTGAGGCGGCGTGGTATGACCTGTGATCCTGAATGTGGCCGGTGCGGTTGTCCTGAGGAAACGATTAATCATGCCCTATTTTTATGCCCACCGGCTTGGCAGGTGTGGGCTCTGTCCTCCTTCCCGACATCCCCGGACCTTTTTCCCACAGAATCTATCTATACAAACATGGACTATCTATTTTGGAGATCCCAACGGAATCCTTCAGCGGATATCTTCCCATGGATTCTTTGGTATATTTGGAAGGCCAGAAATGATAAGATTTTTAACAATCTGGATTCCAACCCGCTAGCAATTTTACAGTTAGCAGAGGAGGAAGCAAAACTTTGGTCTTCGGCCCAAGCGGATACAGTAGAACTGTCTCACCAGATTGGGCCTCACCCCAACACTGGTCCTATAGTTTCTGGGCTGCTTTCAGCCAACAAATATGGGAGTTGCTTCCGTTGCTTTGTGGACGGATCTTGGAAGGTGACTGATCAGTATACAGGCCGAGGATGGTATTGCATTTCTCCTGAGGGGGAATCTCCCACTATGGGTGCATCTAACCTTCGCCGCAGCTTGTCACCTCTCCACGCAGAAGTGGAAGCCTTAATCTGGGCAATGCGTTGCATGATCGGTGCGGATAATGAGAATGTTGTTTTTCTCACAGACTGTTCTGATTTGGTGAAGATGGTGTCTTCGCCGTCTGAGTGGCCTGCTTTCAAGACATATTTGGACGAGATTGAGGCGGACAAGGAGGAGTTCTTATCCTTTTCACTAGTCCAAGTTCCCCGAACGCAGAATGGTAATGCTGACAAGCTGGCACGGCGTGCTAGAACCGAGTCACATCAAGTTACCTTTGTAAACTTTTTCCCTACCAATTGGCTCGTTTGAGCTGATCTTGTATCTTGCTGTCAAAATAAAAAAAAAAAGAAATCAAGGTATATGAATGAAAATATCTATCTAAATTATAAACGTCTTGTTTGTTTGATGAGTCTATTCGTTTAACTTTTAGGGGGTTTTCACAATTTGCTGAATGTTTTTTGTTTTTTTTTTTTTTACATTGATTGATATCTTCAGACTGATAGAGGAGCTATCGAATGTCTAAAACTGGGTGGTGCTGAGGCAAGCACTGCTGTGATAATTGACCGAGTCTCGTTATATAACCGAGACATGTACTAATTTTATTGTTTGCCTTGTTCGCTTCCTCTCTTTAGATCTGTTTGTTGTTCAAACTTTTAACTAGAGTTCAGATTCTATGTGTTTCACAAACTTTCATTAAAGAAAACTTTTAACTAGTGACCAGCGAGTTATAAAATATAGTACAGGATCTCCTATATAATAAAACGGAAGTACACAACTTTTTTTTGGTAGACTATATAATTTTTATAAGTTGGTTATAAAATAAGTTATAGATTAAATATAGATTGGTTACAAAAAAAAATTATATATTAATTGGTCAATCCATGTGCTATATAAATATACTTATTAATATCCCAAATAATCTTCTTAAAGAAAATATTCCAATGATTTATACAATTTCCAAAATAAAATCTATTCCATATATCATTACAAAATATATACGGTTAGGCGTAAAAAGGAATAAAATCTTGACAATTTATCACGCTTAATCGTTATTTCTGAAATCTTATTGTGCAGTTAAATATAAAATCTCAGCTAAGCATGAGTCATATTAAGCATATAATTTAGCATAATATTTAGTATATGATTTTATTGCATAATATTTTATCCAAGAAAACTTTAAAAACAATCATATAAATTATATTTTATTCTAAAATTATAATATAAATAAAAAAATTCAACCCGTGCTCAAGGGTCCTAATCTAGTTTATATATATTATGAGAGTTGAGACTACGATGCACATAGTAACACATACAGTATTTCTATCTATACAACCCAAAACAATAACAAATTACTACGGAAGCGAAAGACTCGAACAAGATTTAATGATTTATCAACTTACTTTTCAAGAAGGCATTCTTACTAGTCAAATTCAATCAAACCAGATCGTCTTTCACAACAACAGAATGCATTCTAATAATTTAACCTTATAACATCTCTGACATCAGTGAGCTCTCGCAATGGAGATTCAATTCTGTTTTTCATTGGATTTCAGCTGTTTCTCGTTCACGTTTTTGAAACACGATCACTAGTGCACAAAGCTCACAAATCCTTCCACTGAACCTACTTTTATGAATATGTTTTTAATTTTATGAATGGACTGAAACTAATAACTTAACTATTATACGACACATTATTTAATCAATAGTCACACATCTTATATAAATATATTAGAAAGTAAGGTTTCTCTCCTCAAATTATTACACACCCTATTATCATCTTTTATAGGTTACCAAGTGTCTTGAGGTAAAACAAAACAAAACAAAAATACATAAAACAAAGTGCGAAATAGAAGATTTTCATTCGTTTTATAAATTATATTTGTTGCAACGTGCTGCACCACATGGAAGTAATTCCTTAGTAAATAACCAGCACATTTCCCCCTTCCACGTCAAATACTCAAAATTATTGAGACCTTTTGAGTAAGTCCTTCGTAGTTACTACGTATTGCTCCTCTAGACTCTACTTAATTCATTATAGTTACTCATTTTCACTGAATATAGATTTGTCTGTCGGCAGAGATTGGAAGGAATATACTTATAACAAGTATCAGTAGAGACAACACTGTGGACGACTTTTCTGCCCAAATGATAATAAATAATCCAATAATGGAATTCTAAATATCTACAAGGTTACATGTGTTATATGTTATGTGTACGAACAAATGCGTTGTTCTTAATAAGTTTGTAGAAATATCTAAAAGACTAGTGGAGTAAGTCGTTTACGGAGACCCGACACATGCAACACCAACACGTATGCATAGTTTGATTCTTATCTCCTTATTGTAGCATTTTATTTTTCTTGTAGCATTTGACTTTTCTCATTCCCTCCTTCACGTTTTCTCTAAATAGAGGCCATGCAGTGTAACATTTCACTCATCACTTGGTTTTAACATACTAAGAGAAGAGAGTTATAAGAAGTTGAGAGAAAAAAAAAATGGCTTCCAAGGCTTTGATTCTGTTAGGTCTATTTGCAATTCTTCTCGTCGTCTCCGAAGTTTCTGCGGGTAGGTAAAAGTTCTTTTAATACATTTCAGTCAACTTCTTCCTTTGGGAGGCTAGTAACAAAAAATATATATTACGCTTATGATGCTAATATAACTTGATCTCATCCAATTATTATTTGAGTCAAAACATCTTTCACTTAATTATGTTGTTGATTTCTAGTCCAATTTAGATTGTTTATACAAATTTTATATAGAACTTATATATAGTTAATGTTGTAAAGCTTTTTAATTATAGAAGGAGGACTTCCCAATTTATATGTATATTTGAAGTTAAAATACAAAGTTTGAAATCAGGAAGAGGAATGCACATTTCCACGTGCTAACCATTATCTTTGAATAATGTCTTGTTTTGCACAGGCACGGGGAAGCCAGAGAGTGAGGAAGCCGTGCACCCTGATGGTCATGGTGGTGAATACAACAGAGGAGGAGGAGGAGGATATTGTAGAGAGTAGTATGTATCATACTTGTATTAAGGGTATTTATGTACATTAGTAATCCTTAGTTACCCCTCTCCTATCTCACTATATATAGTTGTTATAGCTTAGACAAGCCTTGGTTCATTTATGTTTGCGTGTGTATATATGTATATGATTTGCTTGTTGTCTGAGCCTTAGGTGACCTTGATTACTTTATTGTAAATACTGAAGTCTTGTCTGTAGTTAATATGTTTGTTAACATGCCTTTGTCTTCACTGCTAGTTGTTGAGCTTTCAGTTTAAGCCTTTTAGATTTTATTGTTTAAAGATTTGATTTTTGTGACAGCACATGTTTTTGTTTCAGTGACTGAAATATTATTTATGTAGTGAGTTATGTGTATACCTTTTAAGGGCCAGAGAGATACATGGAAGGTGAACACATTACACATTCCCGCATAGACAGTCTATCTTCTCAAGTTGGAATTCTTTTTGAAATGCGAAAGAAAGCTAAGCGCTTTCTATGCGGTTAGGTATCGTTGCTTAGTTACACTGTGATTCTCTTTTAAAATATGTAACGTGACTTGATGTCCTGTGAATAAGTGTTTATGTGGAAGTGGAATAGTTTAACAAATGTGTTTTTGATGGAAGATCTCAGCATTAGCTCTTCTCTTTGTACCACTGCTTCTTGCTACTCGATCTCATTTTCCGAAGAAGGTATATATTTGTGGTTAATTCATTTAGTTCTTTAATTCACTATCAATCTTTTTGATCTTAAGTCAGCTCTCGCAACTCCTAGATATCTCTTACATCCGTTGCATTCTAAACTTGGTTTTGTATAGCTTGCATTGGGATATTAATTTGATATATTTTCCTGATTTCAACCATTTTCGTATTTCATGATGATTGTCATTGTTATGTCTTATGGAAACTTTTTTTTGAATTAAGTTAAACTTGCTCGATATTGAATGATTGGACGGGGCTAAGCAACATTGAGTTCTGTTTAATTTTCTGCTGGGACTTGAGACTTACAAAGTTACAACAATGATATATATGTCAATCCTATATTCCTACTGTCTCGAAATTAGTTGGACTATTGGATTTAGATTTACAGTTTCATATTATGCTAAAATAAAAACGGGATCAATGGAACAAAATGAATCCAACAAGGCATTTTTACAGCGACATTCACAACGAAAGCTCTTCTAGTTTGTCCTCTTGAGAACAATTCTGGAGAGCTCCTGATAGACCAACTTCATGTCCGGCCTCTCTGGTGCCGGTGAGATACAGCTCACAGCAACCTGTAAGACATCAGTGAGAACTCCAGAGGAATTCCTTGAAACCTGTGACTCAATAATGGATGGATCAAAACACTCAGCAGCACGGTTTTGTCCCACAAGCAGAAGAACCCATTCAGTGAGTTCAACAACCCCTGGATCACTGCAAACTATATCTCCTGAAACCTTCCCTGTTAGAAGCTCTAACAAAATGACCCCAAAGGCATACACATCGCTTTTCAGAGAAGGGTATGGTTTACTCAAGCTGGCAAACTCTGGAGGGCAGTAGCCGAGAGCAGCTGCATTCAAGACTTGCTCTGATGTGGCTTCTGGTGTGATTAACCGGTGAAAACTGTAATCTGTTAGGTGTGCAGTGAGTTCAGGAGGTTTTAGGAGAACATTGGTTGATTTTAGATTCCCGTGTGGAATTGCTTCCTCGTTGTGCAAGTAACTAAGACAACTGGCTATGTCAAGAGTAATTTTAAGACGGTTTTCCAGCAACAATGGTGGGAGGTTTAGCAGTCCAGCCTCTGCAGACAACAACAGAGAATGAGTAAATCATCTTTGATATATATAGTCATGTAGGAGAATTCATGTTTCAAGTGAAAAAAGCAATCAAGATTTTTACTATGCAAGTCTTTACCTTGGAGATAGAAAGCTAAACAGGGTGCATCCATGTATCTTGATATGATGAGCTTCTCGTGTTCTTTCGGCCCCCAGTAGTAAGCCTGAAGAGAAACGAGATTTGGGTGATTGATGTTCCCAAGTTTCTTTATCTCCCTTGCAAATTCCTTTTTACCTTTGGCAGTCCCTTCTCTTAACCATTTGACGGCTAATACAGAACCAGAATTGAGCACTGCTCTGTACAGAGTTCCATGGCAGCTCCTTCCAATAGCTTCAGCCGGAGCACAAGACAGTTCCTCTGCTGTAAGCTTAAGCGAACTGTCGAAAATATACAGGTTTCCGTCCAGTTTCACAGAAGTTTGTTGAGACCTAGGATTTGGTGAATTCTGGATATTAGATAACGATGAAGTTGAAGAAGACACCAGGGAAACTTTGGATGACAAGCTTTCATCTTTTCGTGTTGATTCAGGGTGAAGCTCTTCGGTATGTTCTTTTAGAAATGATGGAGAATTCTCAGAGTCACTATACTGGGAAAAACGTGAAGAAGAAACCGGTAGATTGGCCTTAATTGAGGGCGTAGAAGACGAAGATTCATTTTCCTGTACACTGTTCTTTTCTGCAATCACATTCGAAGGAGAAAGTTCAGCTTTTGGAATAATGCTCTTTTCTCCAGTGACATCTGATTTCTCTTCATCATGTTGCTTTCTCAACATAAAATGAAACATTGCACAAACAAGAGCAAGTAGAGCAGCACCCACGACCAAGCCTATGATCAGGGCTGCCTTTACAGATGACTTCATATGATACCCATGCTTCCGTATGGTTATATCTGCTTTATGTTCTGGTGTTTCTAAAGAAATGGGGACATTCAGTAAGGCATTCCCTGGATGAAACGCTGAATCAGGAAACCGTCTAAGATTCTCCGGGACATTTCCAGAGAGATTATTGGCAGAGACAATGAATACCTTTAAGCTGTCTGGGAGGCCATCAGGGATCTGCCCTTCAAAGTTGTTATAAGAAAGGTCGAGCGATACCAAATTGTGGAAGCGAGTTAGTTCCTCTGAGAGAACTCCACCTAAGGAGTTATGTGACAGACCAATATTAGTCAAGCTCAGGTCTTCCGCAGTACTTGCATCCTGAAGAGGAAGTGAACCAGAGAAATTATTGTTTGACAGGTCGAGATCTGTCAACTTTGCAGATATCAACAGATTACTTGGTAGAAAGCCGCTAAGCTGGTTGTGACTAAGATCAATCAGTTTCAGTTCAGGATAGGTTCCTAAAATAAATGGTAGTACGCCCCGCAACATATTGTTAGCAACCTCGAGTGAAGTCAGCCTCAAGAATTGAGAAGTTTGACCAGGTAGTGTTCCAGTGAGTGAGTTTGAACTCAACCGAATAATTTCTACAGAATCTCCCCAATTCTGTATCCTTGACAAGTCTCCTGAAATGTTATTGTTACTCAGATCCACAATGGCACAATGCCCTACCTTTAGAGGTAAGGATCCCGATAGTCTATTTGAAGACAAATTAAGTTTCTCTAGTGTTGAAGAAGTTATACTTCCAATAGGACCTGCCACGAATACTCCCAGTTAAGAAGATTTGCAAAGAAAGTCTTGAAAATAAGAGAACCAAAAGGGTATGAAGATTCATAGAGATTTTACCTTCAAGATGATTGAGGCTAAGATCTAGCTCCGTCAAGACGGTTGAACTCTCTTGTAGAAGGCCTGGTGGTAAAGAAGCCGACAACTGATTATCTTGTAGCCGAAGAATCTTGAGAGAGACAACAAAACTGAAGACAGGAACAGAACCAGACAATTGATTACTGCTAGCATCAAACACCTCTAAGCTATCGAAAAATGGGATACCATCATGAGCAAATAGCTCCCCTACCAAAGAATTCCCACTAACGTTCAAATAACGAATCGAGGAAACAAAGCTTGACTTTGCGAGTCCCAAATCAAGCGAACCGGAGAAGTTGTTCCTGCTTATATCTACATACTCCACACTGTTTAGCTGAGAAAACAGACTCATCACTTCCCCGAAGAAACTATTGCCTTGCAAATCAAGGTACTTCAACTTCTCAAGACTCCCAATCCCAGAAGGAATCACTCCTCCCAAGTAGTTGTTACCAGATAGATTTACAAACACCAGATTCCTCAAATTCTCAATTCCAGAAGGTAGTGAGCCACTGAACAAGTTACCAGATACATCCAAATACTTAAGAGACTTAAACGAACCAATGTTGGAGAGAGTTCCAGCAAACTGATTATTGGAAATTGACAAGTTCTGAAGCATTCTGAGACCAACAATGACTGGGAAACTGAAATTCCCAAGCAGACCTAAACCATTCAAATCAATGGAAGTAACATCTCCGCTACTACAAGTAACCCCGTACCAGTTTAAAGGACACCTATCAGAGGATAAAGCTTTAGGATCCCATGAAGTAAGAACTTTACCAAAAGGGTCACTCTGAAAACCTTTCTTGAGCTCCAAAAGAGCTTCAAAGTCGGAAAAACCTGAAACGCTTATAATCATCACTAACAGTAATATCATCGAACATATTATCTGCATGACTTCAAAAAAACAGAGCAGTTCAACTCAGAAAAACCCAAACCCGAGTTCTCTAAACAAGGAATCTAAGAGTCAGAAGAACCCACATTCTCAATTTCTCATCAGCTTTGATAAAAGGAAGAGATAAAACAGACACAGAGCTTCGAAATTGAGTAAAGGAACGAACTTTAAACCCACCATGGGCAACTTAAAAGCTCTGAATTGGAGAGAAGAGAAGAAAAAAAGAAAAGAGAGACCCAGACGAACGTTCCCGTGGGGAAGAAGAAGACGAAGAAGAAAGAAGGAATCTTAGAGAATGTGTGTTCTTTTGTTTTTGGCCTCTGTAGGGCGCTTCAATCAAGAAGCGTAATCAATGGAGGAGATAGATGAAGACAGAAGAAGTAGGTAAGGTTCTTTAATTTTTTTTTTTTTTTTTTTTTTTGCAGCACTCGTTTTATATTATTCGCACTTCTATGTTGATTTGTCTTCTTTTTCTTTGGGTGTGTTTTTCTGGGAACTACTAAATTTGAAGATGCTCTAATGTTGGTTGTGTAATTTGTCGCAGATGATGTGTTTAGTTCCAAAAATTCACTTTTAGCAGTCCTAGGTAAATAAAAAATTAGACAGTTGCATCTTGATCTGAACAAATCTGTATTTTACAAAGAGTACATGGCTGATTTGTGTCCCATGTACGAACTAGTTGGTGTGTAAGGCTTTATGTATGTGATGGTTCCCTAAAGAACTTTAAAACCGTAGGTCATGTATGAGAGAAATGAGTAAAGAACTATGGTGGATATGCCGTGTCAAACTGAATCAAAGTTTAAACTTTCTGGATTTTGACCTTAAAAATGAAAAACTGAAAACTATATCGAAAACAAAACAAAACCACCATCGGCCGTTTTTACGAATTTGATATGTAATTATCCGGTGGTGGTTGTATACACAACAAACTTCATACCTCATTCGATGTAATAAAATATGATGTTTACTATGCTCACACTTCTATATAAATCTCATACTACAGTTCATTATTTTCAAACTTCATACCTCATTTGTAACGATGAAATATTAAATTTCTATAAAACAAAAATTAAATTTGTTTAAAACTTAAATTACAATTATAAGTATAGCTCTATATCTATGTGTTATATAAATTTAAAAATATAAATAATTACTAAAACAGATCATTGTTACTTATAATATATACTTTAACCATATATATACCTATTTTCCCCATCATATATATATATATATACATATATATGTATTTGAAGTAATAATTTGTTTCATGTTTTAATTATTATAACAATAAGTATATTTAGTGCATTTATAATTCATATATATATTTTAAAAAAATTTTAAAATTAAACTGCATTAACATAAAATAACATATTATGTAAAAATTATATTTAAATTTTATAATTTTAGTTTAGAAATATTGATTCGTTTTCACTATTCAAATATACATGCTCTCAGCAGAGACAACATATCAAGGTAAATTTAAAATAAATTTTATTATTTTAACCACATTTAAAAGGTTGAATTTAATCAAATTTTAACATTTTAGACTTAAAATTTTAATATGTTTGTTTGTAATTAGTTGTTTTAAATTTAATACTATACAACAAACCGTTAGTAAACTATTTTGTTCGAGAAATTAAATATAATATTCTTTAGTCTATTTTGAACTTTCCACTTATTTATCAACAAATTTTTCATACAAAAATCAAAAATTGTTTTTCTGATAAATGTATTTAAAAAAAAAACTAGAAACAATGCAAGATACTATATCATTTATGTTTTATCATGTATCAAGAAAGGGGATGTTTTGAAATTCTCCCTTTAAAGTGTATATATATTAATATGTTTCTATAAAATATTAATTGTTTTGACATATGTTTAAGCTAATATTATAAATAAGGTTTGTGAGAACTACTTATTAACATGTGTAAATCAAATTAGGCAAATTGCATAGTGTCAAATTCTAATTTATTTCTTGACCTTTGCATTCAACTTTACAAAATTCAAAGAATTTGATTGTAAAACCTTTTTTTTTACTTGTGTCTATATTTATTGGATAAAATCATAAACAGTTGTTAAATATGCCAAACTCATCATTAGTTTTGCCATCATTGGTTAACAAACTTGTGAAGATATGAAGTAGTGATATTATGGTGATATTTTAGTGCATTTCTATTGGTAATCTCTCAATGAGAGATTTCCATTACAAATAAATAAAAAATATAAATAAAGTACTTTAAATGGAAAATTCAATGGAAAATGGTGAGAACCCTATGAGAAACTTTTTTTTTCATCATCTATGTGGCTATAATATCAGTTGTATAAAGCATAGTTTAATGTGAAAGCTCACTTGTCACTAATTTCTTGTCGTTGTATGCAGAAAATATGACATCTTCTTCCAATCCCTCAGTGGCACCTTCTTCCAAGTCCTCAGCAGCACCTTCCTCCAAACCCCTAGTGACAATGTCTTTTGGAATCTCAGCACATTTCCCATTCCACATGGTTGTGTCATGGAGGATATATCTAAGAATATTGACATAGCTTTAAGAAAGATACATGAGGCAGATCCCAACAAACCTATATACCGTCTTTCAAAGGCAAAAGTCATATGTGGTAACGATTGGAGTCTAAGTAAAAATACTATAAGGGGGATTAAACAACAAGGTTTTAAATTGTTATATGGAGAAGAGAGATATTTGTTTTGTCATAGGCAAATATTGTAGTGGGTTATATAAGTTTTCGACATACAACAACCCACCCCGCCAAATTCTCAAAATAAATATAGTTGATCCGCATTTATCCCACTAAATTTTTTTTGGGACTCGTGGATAACACATATATAATCTATATATACATTTTTGGAGACATTTAGCAAATAAATCCTAGAGTTGCTACTTATTTACAAGAAATGCCATTACCATTAAATTTTAAATTAAAATTTAAAACCATTATTTTGGGCTAAACAAAAATTCCTAAAATATCTCAATAATCAATCAATGACTAATTCCAACATCTAATTAAATTAATTACAATATCTTCAATTAATTCTTTACTATCCTTATAACCAAATACAATTAAAAGATTTTGTTTGAAATATAAAATAATATTTTTAATTAAAATTACGATTTTTCTATCATCTTTGTTTGATTTATTTAGTTTACTTGCTTTAAATCATCATAAAATACATAAAATTAATGGAACTCTATTTTTTTGCATTTTTCGTTATTTGGATTTTGAAAAACATGCATGTCTTACTTAAGCAAGGAAGAAAAATTGTGTTTGGGTATGTAGCAGGATGAGTTTGTGTATTAATAAAAATTGAAAAATTATAGCATTAATTGTTAGTAAATCATCAGTTCATTATTTTGTTAACTCCATCGACTTAGAATATTAGGCATATCTAACTGAGTTTATTAAATTACGATTATGTAAAATAAACAAGCAGTATTATGTTATATCACGGGTTATATTTTGAATTTAATAATTTAAACTGGTAAACCTAAATTTTTAAACCGGTAAACCTAAATAATATATAGATATAAGGGATATACACTTAAAATTTACAAAACATTAGTCATATATATATATATATTTATTTCTTTAATCTACTAAAGATTTAGATTTTTATTTTACTTTTAAAAATATAGTCCCGCGGTGTACCGCGGGTTAAAATCTAGTAACATATTATAAAATTAGTTAATACTATTGTTTTGACATATGATTAAGCTAATATTTTAAATAAGGTTTGTGAAAATTACTTATTAACAAGTGTAAATCAAATTAGGCAAATTGCATCGTGTCAAATTCTAATTTATTTCTTGATCTTTGCATTCAACTTTACAAAATTCAAGAAAATTTGATTGTAAAACCAGTTTTTTTACTTGTATTGTATCTGTATTTATTAGATAAAATCATAAACACTTGTCAAATATGTCAAACTCATCATTAGTTGTCCCATCCTTGGTTACTTGTGAAGATATGAAATAGTGAAGTCATGGTGATACTTTAGAGCATCTCCATTGGTAATTTCTCAATTAAATAAAAAAAATAAAATAAAAAATAGAAATAAAACTAGTTTAGTTGGAAAATTCAATGGAAATTGTGAGAACCATATGAGAAACTCCTTTTTTTGTTCATCATCTCCGACCGCCACAAGTTGCTCAATAGAGCTAGCTAAAATGTGATTGTTCAACAGATATATTTTGGTATTCTATTAGTAATATTGAGCTCAGTTAATGTTGTGGATTGTACTTCTTTATCAGTTTGTTATGGGCCAGCATTCTTATTGAATATATTATGTATATGTATATTGTGTAGCTATATGGTTTGGGTCAACCAATGCTAGGGTTGTACCATTCCGACGTTGCATTGTTGAAGACTTTGTCGTTCTGTTTTGATCTGATGAGATTATGTTTTGATAATACTTTGTTCTGATATTTGAATATGTAGTTTGATAATTTTTGAGGTGATTTACTTTAATTTTAGGAGATTAAACTGGAATTTGTATATGTTAATATCAACATGTGAACATAATGTAAAGTAGTTTGAGGTTCAATCGGTCGTTTAGTTTCAAACAAGACAAAACATGGAGTTAAAATAATTGTTGAAAGAATACGTTAAAATAAGGGGAAAATGTCAAAAAAAAATCACCAACTTACTAAAAGTGGTGAAAAAATTCATAAACTTTACATGTAATGAATTTAAATATCTATTTTTATTGACTTTTTAAATAAACAATAAATTTTCATTGACTTTGTAAAAACATCATGAACTCTCGTTACTTTTACCAAATAAAACATGAATTTGAATTATCATAAGCAATATTTTGGCAGTTTGATTATTCATTAACAAATTCTTTTAAATGATAAAAAAAAAGTTTGTGATTTTGTTTAGAAAGTCAATTTTAATGTTTAATAACCACTAATAAATTTCGTTACGCATGCATTCTTTGATATTGTTAACAAAAATTCGTGATTTATTTGAAAAGTTAATAAAATTAAAGATTTAGGTCACTACAAACAAAATTTATGAATTTTTTTTACCACTTTTGCTAAGTTTATGATTTTTTTTACACTTTCCCGTTAAAATAATCTTTAAACCTCTTTTCTAATCAACATTTCAAAAACTACTAAAATTAGTTTTAACTACTTTATTTACACAAAATTCCTATCAAACTCTCTATTTTTTAAAACTATTCGATGTTTTTTTTAATGAAAAAATAAATTTGTCAATAGCAAGTATAATAAATTTAAATGTGGACGGTGACAAAATCACAACACTTACATAAATTACTACGATTAAAACTGCTACTATATATATATTATCATTTTACATTAAAATGTTCAGAACATATGATATAAAATAATAATAAAGAAACAAAATGAGTGGATGAATGTAGTCAGTTTTGGCGATGAAGAGACTAAAAGAGTGGTGGGGTTTCACAAGGCATATCACATGGGCTGTCTTCCAAATCCAAACTAAAGGAGACAACAACGTTTGTCTTCTCTTCCTCCCAAAAACAATCTCACTATTTTGGCTCCTTCACCTTATTATTATATAAATATCCATTTTGGATTACAATGTGGATTAAAACTTACATTAGAATTTGCCTGTGGTGAAGAAGAGGCCACAACAGCTGACGCTGAAGCAAATGTTGGCAACCTGTAACTATATTGTTTAATATAAGTTTGACCAAACAAATTATAAGAGAATATACTTTTCTACATGAAAGAAAAAGATAACTTATATTATAAGATAAATGCTTTTTGATAACCCTAACAATATGGCTAAGCCATGTGTTTTCCTTATTATAATGATATGTTGAATTGAGTTGACTAAAGAACAACCAACAAAAGTGACAGAGTTGTATTGTTCATTTTGGTCACTCATGCATTAAATAATTTATCTGGTGATGGTTTAACTAAATTTATCTGTTGGAAACTGGAATTGTCTTAAAACTACCAAAAGTGAGAAATTATAGTTTGTTTCATTATTGCTATACTTGTACTTCGGACTTGGACCTTAGATTAACACAAGATAGAACTCAAGAAATATTTGTAGCATCAGAGAGATGTTCAATGGATAAAGAGATTATTAAACATGAGAATGAGTTAATGACTTTCAAACACAAAAAAAAATAGATGGCTTCATCATCATCAACAATATAGATGTGTTGGTGCCAATAGAATACAAACCCAAGTCAGGTAAGTAGGTAACAGTAACACAGTCATTAGGAAAGAATGTTACAGAGAATGAGATATTCAAAACCATATCGATGCATCTTGCTGCTGCTGCTGCTGATGCTGCTTTCCCATTCCTTCCACTGGTCCGGTGTGCCAGTCATCTCTGTAATCGAATGCTGCCATATCAAACGGTGTCGAATCAAACACCATTTGAAACCGATTGTTGATTCCGCTGTTGGTTCCTTGTTGCATATACATTTGATTGCCACTGTTGAAACTCAGCTGCTGATTCTGAGCTGGTTTTGCATCAAGGGTCATGCTTTGATGTCCCATCAATGGAGGAGGAGTTTGGCTGCTCTGGACATTTCTATCGTACATGGCCATAAGCTCGGTGATCATCTTCTGCCCGTTTTCCGGAACTCCAAAGCCTGATAGGTCGATCGGTTGAACTGAGTGCTGAGGTCTCATTTCACCCACATGAAACTTGGATGCTCCATATGCTACACGATTGTCTCTGTATGGACAAACCATTTGGTGGTTGTCCCTTGAACTCCTGTCCTGAAATCCCAAATTCATTTTACCGTGAGGACACTGGCCATTCTCACAAGTGTAACCTGCTGGTCTGTCCATTATCATAACATTCATATCGTTGTTCGGCTTCCTCTTTCTAGTGAATTCCAAGTTTCCCGTAGTGGCAACTTCTTCCTTTATCGGAAAATGTTGCATTTTAGCAACGCCAAAGCTTGTTTGAGGATTCATCATCACTATCTCTGGTTTTCTCTCTTCCAAATCGAAATTAGGTTGTTCCTTCTCAAAACCTTCAACATCATACTCGCTACAATCATTGATGAGAAGCGACCCGCTTCCTAAAGATGATGAAGAAGACAGAGGAGGGCATGACTCGGGGTAAAGCTCCCGCGCCACAACCTCTTCTTGGTTTATAATAGCAAGCCAAGTAGCACTCTCTTTCGCCGTCATCTTATCCTGCAAGCATTTCGATTGCCTCACAAGCTTACGGATTTTAGCAATATCAGGCGACATATGCTTGATCACCGCAGTCAAAACACCAACCTTCCATGCTTTCTTCAAATCATGAGGCTTTTTATAAGGAGGAGGACCTTGCTCGTTAGGCAAACCAAGCTGAGGCCACCAGTCTTCTTTCCCATTAGGCCACCAAGGTGGAGAAACTCCTTTTTCCAAAGGAAACCTTCTCTGTGGAGGATCACAATGTTGCATCAACGCAGATAAAAGTGATCCAAGAGTCGTGTCCTGAAGCTCCTGAAGTGTATGAGGTGTTGGTCCAACCAAACTGTTACAATCATTACTCCCTCCAGGAATATTGTTCTCTGCTTGGTATTTAGCAATAGCAGCTGGACCATTACGATCAAACCTGACCTTATCTTTCCACCATTCCCTCAGATTATCAGAAGCACCCGTCACAGGCTTACCCTTCTCAGGGATGATGCCATAAACAAAGCCTTGAGCTTTACAAACTTCCATCATCTTCAACATATACTTCAAGATCCCATCTTGCGCTCTAGACATTTTCTTCCTCCTAGCTTGCTCTTGTGACTGCCTCTGCTTCGAACCGTCGACACCGTCTTTACACTTGCTTTGTTGCTCCTTGAGACGTTTCAAACGCATCTTGTCTCTCCACATCCTCTTCTCTAGCTCATCCACATCCATCTCATCATCGGTATAGTCTACATCTTCAACCATTGGCTCTTGTTCAGCTTGTGGCAATGGACAAACATCGAGAGGTGTGGATGAGGGAAAGAAATCCATGTTTCCATACATACCCATCTCGTTGAACATCATCATGTCTCTTCCAACACAATCAAGACCAGACCCAGTCAAGTTCTTTAACCTGAAAAAAAAAAAAGAAACTTCATATTCAATCACCACAAGCTACACACAAAACAAACACACCAGATCATATCAAATTAGAAGATTAAGAGTCAAAGAAATAAAATAAAAAAAAACTCTTAACTTTATGAAGAATCATCAAACCAAAGTGAAGAGACTAAAAAGTGATGTTCTCATCACAATACACAGATCATCAAACAACTTAAACCAAACGATCTAGAAAAAGAAGAAGACCAATCAAAGGGGAGCAAGAACTTGGTAAAAATACAAAAGCCATCTCATCAACACAACAAAATAAAATAGAAACAAAACAAGAAGAGAAGCAAAGAGACAAAGGAGTGTTGCCTGAAAGAGTTTGCAGATAAAGAACACCTCCTAAAAGTGGTATCTCTCTCTTGTTTCCAGAACGTTATAATAATAAACAGATAAGGAAGTCTTAATTTTGATCAATCCCCACAATTTCAAGGAAGATGAAGAAGAAGAAAAGTCAATTAAAGATCACATGGGGGGAGAAAGAGACATTTATTACTGTGTGTGTTTTCTGGGTTTTTTGTAGATGAAGAAGAAAGAGAGAGAAGATGCTTTGGTGGTGAACTGGTGATGGGAGGGAGTATAAATAATTATTTTAATTAAAGTCGCACCGTTTCATTTTTTTTGCTCCAAATATTTAATTTAATTTTTTTTTTAAATGAGCATTGATTGACGCTGACGCTGAGGATCAAAGTGACTTCATCGTCGGTCCGGTGCACAACATTACACAACACAAGACGCGGTAGCCGGTAGGGTGATTTACAGTTTTTTTTTGGGAACCAAACCGGACCAGACCGGCCATGGAATTACTCATTTAGCCGAATCCAAATTAAAGTCAGGTCATTAGATTTAAGTTGAACCGTTTAAAAATTGGTCAAAAGCAGATAAAAATCTTTGATGACCTGGATTAATATCAAAACCCGGTTCATAAAATTCGAACGATAATTTAAAGAGTATTTTTCAAAATATCATTTTTTTTTCCAAAAATATCATACTTAAGTTTTTTGTCTCTTAAAATACCACAAAACTTCAGGAGGATGGATATTGTGGAATCATTTGGGCGAAGCTATTGTGTGGGGAGCGACAGAACTATCTCTTTTTAATTCAGCTTTGGAGACAGAGACAAAAGCATTGTTATCAAGCATACAACTGCTATGGATCCGAAGATATGGTTCTAGTTCGATGGTCTTCGAAGGTGATTGTGAAAATCTGATAAACTTAGTCAATGGCTGTCTCCATAATGCTTTGCTCACAAATCTACTTCGAGATATACAACTATGGTTTTTGAAATTTCAACATGCTTCTTGTACTTTCACAAATAGGAAAAATAATGTAGCTGCTCATTCTCTTACAAAACTAGGCTGTCAAAATATGGATTATTATGTGGAGTCTGTAATAAAGCCAAATTGGCTAGTCGAATCTCTTTGTATTAACTCTGGTTAATTTAATATAATTTTCTTTGCGTAAAAAAAGATTTTCTCAAAATATCATATTTTAGTTTTTTTTCCCCAAAAATAGCATACTTAAGTTTTGTTTCTTGAAATACCTCAAAAGTTTCTTTTTCCAAAAATACTACAAACACAAAAATATTAAATTTTAAAGATAAATTTATTTTTTTAGATTTGGGTTGATAATTTTAAATTTAGGGTATAGTTTTTAAGGGTAGAATTTAGTGTTAAGAATTTAGGGTTTAGTTTTTAATATCAAGACTTTAGTTTAATTTTGTGGTATTTTTAGAAAAACTCATTTTAATGGTATTTTTGAGAAAAAAAATATTTTAGTGTTATTTATGCGAATTTCCCTAATTTAATCAACTAAATATTTATGAGTCAAGATTTATAAATCAGTTGTCAACAAAAAAAGATTTAGATCACAATCCAAAGTCATTTAAAAAATATGAAAAATGGCTACAATAGAGCCTTAAGATTAGTTTAACATGAAATTTATATCAACAATATTTTTTCTATTAATACATTGTGAAAATATGAAAATTCTTATACTACAAAATTGAAATATTATTAATAAACATATTTTTTATTTATTTTAAAATAAAAAACGAATTTTAATATTTGTTCATTTTTTAGTTCCATTTGTTCCTCATCAACTTTGAGGAGGAACAATTTTGTTCTATTGTTCTTTATTTTTTGGAGAATGTAGAGGAATGTGTAGGAAAAACTACTACTATCAAATGGTAAAAATTTTGTAGAATAGAGAGGAATATCACATTCCTCCTCATTCTTTTCCTAAATTTTGGTTACCATTTGAAGCCTAAGAATTTTAAATAATTTTTTAATTTTTTAAAAAATCTTTCAATAACCAAGAAATTTTTTTTTATCTAATTTGATTTGATATACTAGGAATTAACCCGCAGTATACCGCGGGACAATATTTTTAATTTTAAAAAATTAAAATTTATATTATATTTATTTATTATTTTATTATTTTATTATTAATTTTAAAAACAGAAAATTTTCAGGTATTTGATATAAGTATTCAAAGTTAGGATTTTTGTAGTGTTTTAAGGTTTTAACCTGTGTGTTATATGTATAGTTTAGTAGTAAATTTATCTATTGGTACACATCTAAAAGTGTTTTAAAAAAAAATAATAACTCCTTATATGGGAATAATGCCAACCCGTCTCACCAAAATCAAAATAAGTTTTTGTGTAAAAAATAATAATCAAAATAAGTTTTTTATCAAGTTTAATTATGTTAATTGTTTTACCAAATTAGCATATTTTTATAGTTTATAATTTTTCCATGTCAATATATATAGTTTATGATAATTAATAGAAATTTTTTTTTTGGTACTTCCTCAAAAATAAAAAATAAACCAAATTACATGGAGGGTTTTCAACATATTTAATGTGATATTTTATAATTGGATTTCTGGTTTAGGAAATTTATTAATGTTAATATAATTATGGAGATTATAAACTTTTGTTATGGAAAATCTGTTGTATATCATTTAAATTTGAGAGATTCTAGCATCCATAAAAATAGTTTTGGAGATTTAATGGGTTAAAACTTTAATGGATAGAGTTATTTTTGGAAAAATCGGAATGTATAGATGTTTTTAAGATTTTATGGCAATAAATGTAACTAATGTTGGTCAATTTAAGAAATTTTAGTATTTGAGTTTCTCTGCAATGTTAATTATGGAATTGTTTTAGGGGTTAATGTTGTAAAAAAAAAATTAAATAAGTAAAAGTTAAAGGGCATAAACCAAAATGTGCTTAAAAAATGTTAATATAGATGTGTGGTTAAATACCATAATTTTTGTTTCCATATTGATTTTGCTGTCATTTTTTTAGTTGAAATAAAATATAAAATATTAAGGAAACAAGATCTGAAGTAATAGTATTTTTGGAAATTTTTTAGGGAACTTTGTAAATAAGTACAAATAAAAGGGTAGAACCCAAAATGTACTTAAAAAATGTATATATAGATTATCAAATAGTTTGAAAGTATAGGCTAACAGTAAAATTAAAATAATCTTAAAAAAAAGAAAAATAAGTAGGGTTAAAGTTGATTATGGTTATGGTTATCTTGTTTTAGATGATCGTGGTTGTAAGGTTCTTGAAATAATAATGATACGCACTTGCTGCATTCTTTTTTACTATCTTGTTATTCCTTATATGGTATAGTTAGGCTTTCAATTATGGTCGTCCTCATCTGTGTTGGGGAGCAAATTTTATGTGTGCGTACATGGGGCTTAGTGTCGTACTTAGGCTAGTTGCACTTTTAGAAGATTTTGCTTATGGCTACCCTTGGTCTTATTTTTTTAAAGTGATTTTTGGGTTTTGAGGTGGGGCAAAGGGATATGTCTCTTCTTTCAAGGGATGGAGAAGGTTGTTTTGAGTGGTGATATATTGTTAATTCTAACATTTGTTAAATGCAAGTATTGAGTTGGAATTGTCAAGGCCTTGATAACAAGGCTACCATTGACCATCTTAGGGATTTATGGAATAAAAATTAGCCAGATTTTTTGTACCTTATGGAAACGAAGCAATCTTTTACTTTTTTTTTTGGAAAAATTTATATGCCATTTTGGCTACAAAGATTTACACACAGTGAAACCTGTTGGTTGTAGTGGAGTGTTGGCCCTTTTCTATAATAAAGAGGATTTTAATGTTTCAATTTTATTTGAGTCAAACAGATGCATTAATGTTGAAGCGGTTTACAAAGATCGTATGATTCATTTGACATTCGTATACGGTGATCCGGTTCCTAAGAATCATGATCTGGTTTGGGAACGGTTATTAAGAATTGAGTCCTCTATGTCGACCCCTTGGTTTGTTATCGATGATTTTAATGAATTGATGGAAAACCATGAGAAACGAGGAGGAAAACTCCGCATGCATCCTCTTTTCTTTCCTTTAACATGATGATTCAGGATTGTGGTTTTTTGGAATTTTTCTATCTTGGGGACTGTTTGTCCTAGCGAGGCTGGCGTGATAAAAAGCCGATACGATGTCGGTTAGACAGGGCTCTAGGTTCAATATTTGGTTCATTATAAAACAAAAAATTTGTGTCAAAGAAGAAATAGTTTGGTAGTTATCTAAGAAAAGAGACGAATATATAGATTCAAAAAGACATCAAATAATATTATAAACAATATAATGTAAAAGACACATATTAGAACAAAAAATTGTGATGAACAAATGCCACCAAAATATGGTGAAAAGACACAACTTTAAATTAATAGATGCAACTTTGTAAAAATACATAACTGTAGAAGATATTTTTCTAAATATTAAAAACTAAATAAAAATATTTTACGAAAATTTACGATGAAAAACCGCAACTATAAAATGTACTTTTCAGATTGTTATTATTATATAATTTTAATTCTAATAGGATTTTTGATACTACTTTTTGTTTTAATATTGTTTTCATTTGCAAGAATAACTTGTTATAATTTGATTGTGCGTATAACATTTTAACGTTGGAGATTATAAAACTAACACAAAAAATAAATAAAAAACAAAAAAAAGTGTCAAGAATTTTTTATAAAAAAAAAACAAAAAAGAAAAGGATAAGATAGTTGGCTGGTCGACGCTGATATGTTTTCATCTAGGAAGCACGAAGCTTTATGAGAGGTTCAGTTCCCTCAGGATCGGAAGCTCTCGGAATATTGCTTTCGTGGCGCTTCCAAAAAATCCACTTTGAAAACTCTTTGGAAGCTTACGATTCGGTTTTGGAAGCTTACGATCCTAGTTTGGAAGCTTGCGTTTCCATTTTAAAAATTATATATTTAAAATAGATAACTAACACAAAAAATAAAGAAAAGACAAAAAAAAGTGTCAAGAATTTTTTTATAAAAAAAAAAACAAAAATGAAAAGGATAAGATAGTTGGTTGGTCGACGCCGATATGTTTTCATCTAGGAAGCACGAAGCTTTATGGGAGGTTCAGCTCCCTCGGAATCGGAAGCTCTCATAATCTTGCTTTCGTGGCGCTTCCAAAAAATCCACTTTGAAAACTTGTTGGAAATTTACGATTATGTTTTGGAAGCTTACGATCCTGTTTTGGAAGCTTGCGTTTCCATTTTTAAAATTATTTATTTAAAGTAAATAAATAACATAAATTATGTTTGATAATTATTTTTATACATAAACTGAAACAAAATTTGCAACCACCCAATATTATTACAATTATGTTTTGTTTGCAAACGAGGTGGTTAGATTTTTTATTATATTTTTTAACTAATTTTTTTAATAATATTCATAATTATTATTCTCTACAGGAATTTATGAAAACAGAAAGATATTTTTTTGAAATGATTTCGTATTTGAATTTATTTTTATGTCGTTTTCTATAATAGCTTGTGTACTATTCAATCGCTTGTTACTAATCATAACTATTCACTTTAATTCAACCATGTTTTTCTTTCTATCTTTTTTAACCGTCTTCACTACAACAGCTAAAACAAAATTAACCGTCTTGTTTAATTGATGTTACCAATCAAAGCCGTTTATTATTTATAACATAAACCTCTACGTCATTATTTATAGCAAAAACATCATAGAAATTACTTGTGAAATTAGAAATCGTATCCTTAACGTTTTGATTTTCTTTGGTTTTGAACATAGGCAAATCTGTAAAATCAAGCACCTCCTGATCTTCTATGCTTCAAATGTCTCTTTAAATAAAGTATCATGTTAGTTATGGTTCCAAGTGCATCTATCCTTTAGCCATCTAGCTAGCTTGCCAATGTGTAGAATGGTCTCCTTTTTCAGTTTTCTTCTTTCCAGTTTAGTCTCGTCCTCCAGCTGGGTAGCTTATGTAAGTTCCAATTGTCAACTCTAACTATATATATGTCAACACAAACGAACTAACAATATTATATAATTTCTCAAGGTGTAAGTAGTATAGTTTATACAATGTATAATCTCATCAAGAATAAAGAAACAACTCCTTTGTTATCCTTTTATATCCTTAATCACAAATTAACAAACATCTCCAAATATAGTTTTTATTTAATTGAATCCACCTAATCTCCATTCACCAGTTTAGATACATTTTTAATTGCGCCTGAAAGAGAATCTCAAAATTAAAATAGAAACCTTTCTAGGCCAATAATTAAAATGGATTCCAGTGAGGATCAACCATAAAATAAGCAGTTACATGGTTTAGAGACTTTAGAATGATACGATTTTTATATCGTGCTTAATAGTATAGCAGTTACACAGTTGTTAAACCCACACTTATGTAAACAAGTACGTGTCAATTAATGCGCAATTCAATATTAGGATACAGAAGGTTTGTCTACCACTAAACACAATTCAATTAAAAATTCAAAATAACCTAGCGGGACACAAAATTGAGTCAATTAATAAAAGTCATACTAACGAACGGTCGAGATCGTAAGAGTAGGTCTAGTTACTATGGAACCGCGTAGTAGAGGAACGTAACTGAAGGCGAAGAATCCTCAATTTATGCTACTGTCACTGAACAATTTATTTTCCCTTTCAGCTCGGAGCAAAATTTTTAAAGAGTTAAAAAGCAAAAAAGAGAGAGAAATTGAAAGAAAAGGAAAAAAAAAAGATCTTCTCTTGTTTCGGCTAGGGTTTCCGTCTTTGTTTCTTTCACCTATACACTCAAAGGTGCTGATGATTTTAGGGTTTCTTTTTCTTGTTTGTTTTGGTTTGATTCTACTGTAGGGTTTATGTTTATTGGGTTTCTTAGGAATGTGGCTTCTTTAATCTCTGGGTTTGTGCCTTTTTGTGTGGTTTCTGTGTTTTTTTAATCGAAAAAAACCTAACTTTGGGAGTTTTGTTTTACAAACCCACTAAAAAGTTGGGTTTTTTTAACTCTCAGAGGTTGAATACTTCGCATGCAGTGTTCTTGTGGGGTTTTTCGTTGAATTTAGAGTTCTAAAGTCTTAAAAAGTTTGGATTTTTCTTGCTTCTTCTCTTTGGTTCTCTGGGTTTTTTGTTCTAAAGTTGAGATTTTTGTTCTGAAGGTGAGATTTTTGTTGAGGTTTTGTTTCAAAGACGTCACCTTTAGGGGGTTTTTGTTCTAAATGTGAGATTTTTGTTGAGGTTTTGTTTCAAAGATTTCACCTTTTGGGGGTTTTGTTATGAGTAAAGCTATGAACTTTCACATGGCTGACGCTATCTTCGTTAGTATGTATGATAAAAGCTGACGTTTTTCGTGTTAGACATGTCTGCTTACACTTGCATGTGTCTTTTGACAACAAAAATTGGGGCTTTTTGGTTTTAGTCAAAGATTTTACTTCTCTTTGGGTTTTTATAGACTAAAGTTGCAAACTTTCACAAATCTAGCCACTTTTGCTTGTGTATTTGCTTGGTTTTTTGACAAGATAAGCTTGTGTGTTGAATTTTTGCTTGGATTGTGTATTTTGCTCAAAAATGTTGAGATCTAAACCTTTTCTTTTGTGTTGTTTCTTTGTTCAGGAGATGGATTCAACAAATGGTAACGGAGCTGATCTTGAATCAGCAAATGGAGCAAACGGGAGTGGTGTTACTGATGCATTACCCCCTCCGCCACCAGTTATACCTCCTAATGTGGAACCAGTTCGTGTGAAAACCGAACTTGCTGAGAAGAAGAACTTGCGAGTACCTATGGCTCGTAAAGGCTTTGGAACAAGGGGCCAAAAGATTCCATTGTTGACTAACCATTTCAGAGTCGACGTGGCTAATCTTCAGGGCCATTTCTTCCACTACAGTGTAAGTTTTAAAACTGTTAAGTACATTTTTAGTTAATGGGATTATTTAGTATAAACATAAATAAGGGCAAAATAACAAGTAAATTGAACCTATTAAACTAGAAGGATAGATTGTTTCCATCACTACAGTGTGTATGTTCTTTATTACTGTTATGTTTGCTTATTCTGTTACTTGGTTCTGAATGATGTCAGACTAATGGGATATTTGTGGGTTTGTACAGGTGGCTCTATTCTATGATGATGGTCGTCCTGTTGAAGCAAAGGGTGTTGGAAGAAAAATCCTTGACAAGGTGCATGAGACGTACCATTCTGATCTAGATGGTAAAGAGTTTGCTTATGACGGTGAGAAGACGCTGTTTACATATGGAGCTTTGCCTAGTAACAAGATGGATTTTTCTGTGGTCCTTGAGGAAGTATCTGTTGCAAGGTAAAACATCATCTGACTATAGTCATCACATTGGTTATGTGCTTTAGTTTTGGCTCTTATTGAGGATTTTATGAGCAGGACTAACGGAAATGGAAGCCCCAATGGGAATGAAAGTCCTAGTGATGGTGATAGAAAAAGACTGCGTAGGCCTAACCGGTCCAAAAACTTTAAAGTGGAAATCAGCTATGCGGCCAAAATTCCTCTACAAGCTCTTGCTAATGCAATGCGTGGGCAAGAATCAGAAAACTCCCAGGAGGCAATACGGGTTCTTGATATCATATTGAGGCAACATGCTGCTAGACAGTAAGTGACAAGTGTTTAGATTCTTTTTAATTTCATATATTTTTTGTCTTTCTAATTAGTAATAACTTTGGTATAATCTGCAGAGGTTGCTTGCTTGTTCGACAGTCTTTCTTCCATAATGATCCAAATAACTGTGAACCAGTTGGTGGTAACATCTTAGGATGTAGAGGATTTCACTCCAGCTTCAGAACAACTCAGGGTGGCATGTCACTCAACATGGGTACATAATTTCACTTGTACTTGATGTTGGTGTTTGATTCTGTCTTTTGTAGCAATGATTTAGTGTCTAATAGTTTATGTTTTGTTTTTATGCCAGATGTTACAACCACCATGATTATCAAGCCTGGCCCAGTGGTCGATTTCCTAATTGCTAATCAAAATGCGAGGGATCCATATTCGGTTGACTGGTCTAAGGTAATTGACTTATTATAATATGTGGCAACTTCATGGTCTAAACATATTGCTACCTTTTTGCTTAGCTTGAAACATTTTAACATGTTGTTTTCAACAGGCTAAAAGAACGCTTAAGAATCTAAGGATTAAGGTCAGCCCCTCAAACCAAGAATTCAGGATCACCGGCTTGAGTGAAAAAAACTGCAGTGAACAGACGTAAGATATTCACTAATTTGACTTTGTAGTAAGATGCATTTGTTTCTGTTTTTCATTCTGACATTGAGATCCCTTTCAAAGATAAATGGTTCTCTGAAGTTTGCTAGTTTACATTGTCTAGTTTTGAACTGAAGAAACGGAACCCAGATGGAAATGGAGAGTTTGAGACTACTGAAGTGACAGTTGCTGACTACTTCCGCGAGACAAGGCATATTGAGTTGCAATATTCTGCGGATCTGCCATGCATCAATGTTGGGAAGCCAAAGCGACCGACTTACATTCCTCTTGAGGTTTGCCTCTTTTACTTATCAACCTTCTCATGATATTAATTGTTTTTGGAATTCATGATAACTATAGTTATATGGTGGAATTTTTGCAGCTCTGCGCCTTGATTCCACTTCAGAGGTACACAAAAGCACTCAACACATTTCAAAGATCTGCCCTTGTTGAGAAGTCCAGACAGAAACCCCAAGAGAGGATGGCCGTTCTGTCCAAAGTAAAGTATCCTGACTGCTTCATATCTGTTTTGTTTTGTCAGTGAATTGGAACTTATATACTTTTGGTTTCATGATTTCAGGCTCTGAAAGTTAGCAACTATGATGCTGAACCTCTTCTGCGTTCCTGTGGCATTTCGATCAGCTCCAACTTTACTCAGGTGGAGGGTCGTGTTCTTCCAGCTCCCAAGGTATGGTACAATTGATTACTGTTGAGTTGATAAATTGTTATCAATCTTTTTCATACAGTTAATTTTCTCTACTTTTCTTGGACTGACAGCTGAAAATGGGATGTGGATCTGAAACCTTTCCCAGGAATGGGCGGTGGAATTTTAATAACAAGGTGCTGTTTCTCTCTGCCTTTCTTTGTGTGTTTTTACCTGTTCAGATAGTCTGATTACCTATGTTGTGCAGCAATTTGTGGAGCCCACCAAAATTGAACGATGGGTTGTTGTCAATTTCTCTGCACGCTGTAATGTACGTCAAGTTGTTGACGATCTGATCAAAATTGGAGGATCAAAAGGCATTGTAAGTAGTAATTTCTCTTCTGTTTTATGTATTCTTGATCATCATCAACATTCAACATTATCGATGGTAACTGCTTCTTTCTGTATTTTGTTTTAGGATATTGCTCATCCCTTTCAAGTCTTTGAGGAGGGTAATCAATTTCGCCGTGCTCCTCCTCTTAATCGTGTTGAGAACATGTTTAAGGACATCCAGTCGAAACTCCCTGGTGTCCCACAATTCATACTATGTGTGCTCCCCGAGAAAAAGAACTGTGATCTCTATGGTTAGTATCTCTTAAATCCAGTCTTTAAATATCTTTTTTGTTTTGTATAATCTAAGTTTCCTTGGATAAAAACTTTGAATTCCTCATCAGGCCCATGGAAGAAGAAAAACTTAACTGAGTTTGGCATTGTTACTCAATGCATGGCTCCCACGCGGCAACCTAATGATCAGTATCTTACAAACTTACTTTTGAAGATTAATGCAAAGGTAATATGTCTCTTTTTGTTTTTTTCTCTTTCCGAAATGGTTTATTTGCTTCTTGTGTGCAATCTCTGATAACATATAACTACAGCTTGGAGGCCTAAACTCAATGTTAAGCGTAGAGCGAACACCTGCGTTCACTGTGATTTCCAAGGTTCCAACCATTATCCTTGGGATGGATGTTTCACATGGATCTCCTGGACAGTCTGATGTCCCGTCCATTGCTGCTGTAATATTTTTACTCTCAACTGTGTTTTATTTATCGTTTGCTTTTGTATTCGCCTATTTTTTCAAGACTGATCTTTAATTCTTTTTTGTAATGGTTTACTTAGGTGGTGAGTTCGAGGGAGTGGCCACTAGTCTCGAAGTATAGAGCATCTGTTCGGACTCAGCCTTCTAAGGCTGAGATGATTGAGTCCCTTGT
>NC_025689.1:15998206-15999194 GCF_000633955.1 Camelina sativa
AACGGAACTGCAGACGATGGCATTATCAAGTGCGCACTTATACTGATGTGGCTTATGTTGAGTCTTGCATGAATTCTTATTCAAGTATTTATGTAACTTTGTTTGTTGATTGCAGGGAGTTGCTGGTCGATTTCTACACCAGCTCGAATAAGAGAAAGCCAGAGCATATCATAATATTCAGGTAATTTCTTTGTTACATATGAGCTTTTGTCTCTTCATTTTCCCCGTTCTTTATTTTCTCATAGCGGTTCTTTTGATGCTTCTAGGGATGGTGTGAGTGAATCTCAGTTCAGTCAGGTTCTCAATATCGAACTTGATCAGATCATTCAGGTAGTTGAAATAGTCAAAAGATAAAAGTTTCGTACTGTAATTTTCTTGCAATCTTTTAGTACTTAATTGCATCTCTGTTGGTACTTCATTTCATCTCTCTTTCCTCAGGCTTGCAAGTTCCTGGATGAGAATTGGAACCCTAAATTCCTCTTGATGGTGGCTCAAAAGAATCATCATACCAAATTCTTCCAGTCTTCGAATCCTGACAATGTTCCTCCAGGTGATTGATAAAACTTTAATTATAACCTTTTTTTTGACTCGTTGATGATCTCAATCTCATGGTGATTTTGGTTGTTCCTGACTCGTTGTTGATCTCAATCTCATGGTGATTTTGGTTATTCCGCAGGAACAATCATTGACAACAAAATATGCCACCCAAAGAACAATGATTTCTACCTCTGTGCACACGCTGGAATGATTGTAAGTATCATATATATATCAACTCTCAAAGCTTCATTTGTTGATTGCTACTAGTGTTGGTCGATTTAACACTCTTTATGTTTTGAATTAGGGAACTACTCGTCCAACGCACTACCATGTCCTGTATGATGAGATTGGGTTTTCACCTGATGAACTTCAGGAACTTGTCCACTCGCTCTCCTATGTGTATGTAGTCTCACTCAATCTTCATTACTTAATTTGTGGTAACTTTGATAGT
>NC_025689.1:16000509-16012558 GCF_000633955.1 Camelina sativa
TCGATTTAACACTCTTTATGTTTTGAATTAGGGAACTACTCGTCCAACGCACTACCATGTCCTGTATGATGAGATTGGGTTTTCACCTGATGAACTTCAGGAACTTGTCCACTCGCTCTCCTATGTGTATGTAGTCTCACTCAATCTTCATTTCTTATTTTGTGGTAACTTTGATAGTGATAATCACAGAAATGATCTGATTTCTTTCTTTGGCAAAATTCCAGGTACCAAAGAAGCACCACTGCCATTTCTGTTGGTAAATTACCATATACAACTTGTTGTTTTAGTCCATTGCTTTAATGTCTCCATTTGTTCTTTGAAAAACTGACATTTTACATTTTTGTGCAGTTGCTCCGATCTGCTATGCTCACTTGGCAGCTGCTCAGCTTGGGACGTTCATGAAGTTTGAGGATCAGTCTGAGACATCATCAAGCCATGGTGGCATCACAGCTCCAGGACCAATTTCTGTTGCACAGCTCCCAAAACTCAAAGACAATGTCGCCAACTCCATGTTCTTCTGTTAAATGACCAGGCCTACTTGGCTCAGTAAGTAAGTAGTAGTTAATCGACTTTTATCGTAGGATCTTTCGGTTTAAGCGTTAAAGGCATCAAAAAGGCATCAAACGCTAAGGCTTGGTATGTTTTTTGTTACTATTATCGCCAGCCTTGTTTGCCTGCTGGGGTTTGAATGTTTTTACCCCTTTTAACTATTCGGTGGTTGTCTGAAAAAAAACTTAATTGTAGTGAATATCTAAGTTCAGGAAGTGACCCTTTTGTCTAGATAGCTCTTGCAAAACAAACGACGTAACCTAGTTAAAAGCAAAGCCTTTTGTAGTGATCTTACAATAAAAATGAAACCTGAAGGTCCAAAAACAAACAACAAAACCTACTCATAGCTGAGTTTTGGCAAGTTTTTGTAGTGAATCTTATAGATGTGAAATGGACCCTTGTTATTAGTTCCAAACACTGAGTATATAAAGTTGTGGCTTATTGAAGTGAAAAGTTTTGAAGTGTCGGGAAAACGACACATTTGTTTCAATTGTTCATATATTAAACCAAACCCAACAAAGAAACGACATATGCATATTCAAAGTAAAGCTTTGAAGACGAAAATGAGAATGACTGCGGTGAAAGCGTGTAAAGGTATGAGAGTCAAGGCGGTTGAGGTGCGAGTGAGAGTAGCTGATGGTGGTGGCTGAGGGAGTACGTTGATGGCAAGCTTCATACCTTTAAGGCAATAACCTCTACCACAAATGAAATAGTAAGGCTTTGGTTCTAAGAGTTGAAAGACATCTCTTCCTCCACGGGTAATATTGAATATAAAATCTGTGTCGACACATTGATCGTAGCTGCTCTTGTTAACTTGGAGAATGCTATGACGCGTTCGATTGAATCCGAAATCTAACAGTTTTAGAAAACATGTTTTAGTTGAAAGGGATGAACAATAAACAAGAAAGTGACAAAGAAAGAATAGATAAAGAAATTTTACTGACAAAGCCAATCGCCGGAGTAGAAACGTTGGTGGTTGGCCCAATCAGAGTAGTTAACGTCGGAGTTCCAACTGTATCTTCCACCGCCTACTCTGTGAAGACTTGATTCCACTTCTACTATGATTAATATCACCACTGTAACATATATTAATGCCCATAATTGTTTCCCCATCTTCNTTTTTTTTTTTTTTTTTTTTTTTTTTATTTATTGTTTTTTGTTATTCAATCTATTGTTTACTTTGTTTTCTTGAAGATATATTTATAGCGGCTGAGCATAAAATTTTGCATGAACAATAATGCTTCAACTTCATTGTATATGCATGAGATTTTTTCGAACCACTTTTTTGCTTCTTATTTTTCTATCTTTCTATAACGCTTATTTATTTTTATTTTTTAAATCATTTAACTTACTGGCCCGTTTAAAGAAACTATTCCATTCTGTCCCTCAAAACTGGAGCTTTTTCTAATAATGAACTATGGAATGATAAATATTGTAGAGAAAGTAAAGGATTACTTGCATAGAAGGGAAATTATCAAAAAGCAATGGATTCTATTCCTATCTTTGGATAGTAATGCCATATTAAATTAAAATATACCGCTAGATGTATTTTATGTTAATAAGGGAATTTACTAATTAAATATGTATATGGAACAAAATGTAGTTGTGAAGTGTTTTGCATGAACTCTAAACCTTCACTTCATGTATATATGCATGATGAACCTTTTTCACACATCTCTTTTTCCTTTTCTATTGTGTCTTACCTATGATTTCTATTTTGTCCTATATAAATTCGAGTGAAAATATTATTGAGAAAAGGGAAGCATTTAGTTGCATTATATTTGACGAGAATACTTAATTAGCAACCGATATAATAATATACACGATGGAAAAAAAAAATCTTTTCGATTTTGGTTAAATTCAAATTGGTAAAAGTGTTAAATGTTTTTTTTGAAAAAGTTAATTACTACGAAGTAACACAAAGTGTTTCAATTCAGTTAGTATTGTATTTGTAATCAAAGTTAACTTGATTAAATAATCCTAAGATATATTATGCAGACTTTGCATTGATTAACTTGATAATGCAAACAAAAATGTTCATGCAAAGTGAAAAGACACGGATGAGAGAGTCAACGAGAAGAATGACCAATGAGTACGTATTTTTGATCTTTGAACAGAACATTGATAGACAAAGAACATTAATACAAGCTTTAGAAGTGGTGCATGGACCGAATTCTCCTAGATCGCCTACGTACTGTCTATTCCCTCATGCTTGCGAGGTACTCATTGCCCAAGGCCCCAAGCTCAAGCTCGCTCCGAAAACTCTACTACAATTTTACTTTGGATATGCTTTGTTTCTATAATGATTACAATATTGTTATATTGCCTTACTCTCCATCAAGGGGAAACGTCACGTATAATAAGGCTAGCACATTTTTTTTGTTCTTAATAATAAGTAATATAAAACGAAAAAAAAAGCTTTAAAAAGACTTTTAAGCTTAGGATAATTCATTTAAATGTATTTTTAGTTCATTTAATTATATTTATCATCTCACAAAAATTTGATCATATATATATGCCCACATTGTGATGGATAGGAACTGCCTACGCCTAAATCAACTTAGAAATTAGGATCCAAAAAGTATTAATGAATTACAATAATCTCATAATAAAACAAACAATTTTTTTTTTTTTTTGAAATCATAACAAATGTAGTAAATATTTAATATAGTCAAATTAGAGATTACATTTAAAATCCGTTTTATAGATGTGTGAGGTACAAATCTCTTATTTTTTACACACAAAAGCACAAGCGTATAATACTAATAATACATAATGAGAAGAAATGGTCGGAGCCTCAGAGAATACAGCAGTGGCTTTTCCGGCGACCGTTCTTTTCTTTGGAGTCAGCAGAATTGCTACTACGCTTCGTTGTCATAACCCTCTTCCCTCTTCTCCTGATTAAAATTAGGACACACATTTAAAGAAAATAATTAGGTATTAAGAGATTCAATGATATTTAAATAACCAAAAAGGAAGAAAATAAATGTTTCAGTCATGATTAAAGGTTTAATCTTTAAAGATTCTCATTTCATATATCTGGCCTTTTGCTGCTTACCATCCATCTTTGATTTTATTCCCCTAAACATATCTACCTTTATAATTTATACAATAACGTCCAACTACTTTTTTTATTTTATTCGGATAAAATGTTAAAATTGATTGAATCAAGAAAAAGGAAAAAAAATTCATTTATAAACCTGAAAACTGAAGTGGAAAAGATAATTAAAGCTGGAAATTTGAAAGAAAAAAATGAAATGGAAGTTCTGTATAATAATTCGTTTAATCCGACAATTTTCACAAATTTAAACCACACAATAAGTTTTGACCAAAAAGTAAAAAGTAATAATATCAAGAGACAGCTTTCCAAATGACCATCACAACAATGGTACTTCACAAAAATAAATTACATTTTTAAATCTTTTCCAAACAAATAAATAAGCCAAAGTCACGACGAAACAGATCAATAACATGAAATAGTGAAACGAATGCATAATAAATGAAGAGTCAAATTCAAAAGAAAGCGAAAAAAAAAAAATCAGATTGAGAAGATAGATAAGTTTTCCTCACTTTGCCATCATAACTTTGACAAACTCTTCATAATTGATCTGACCATCTCCATCAACATCAGCTTCTTTGATCATCTCATCGACTTCCTCATCAGTTAGCTTCTCACCAAGGTTAGTCATAACATGTCTCAACTCAGCAGCGGAGATGAAACCGTTCTGGTCTTTATCGAAAACCCTGAAAGCTTCTTTGAGCTCTTCCTCAGAGTCAGTGTCTTTCATCTTCCTAGCCATAAGGTTGAGAAACTCAGGGAAGTCTATGGTTCCGTTACCATCAGCATCAACTTCGTTAATCATATCTTGTAGCTCTGCTTCTGTTGGGTTTTGTCCTAGTGATCTCATCACTGTTCCTAGCTCTTTCGTCGTGATACAACCTAATCAAACACAAACACAAACACACACACACACACACACACACACGTTTCTCTCAAAAATCAGGCTACAAATTACACTGTCATATACTCTTAACACCAAAATCTTCAATTTACATTGTAATCTACTTTAATAACTGAATCAATTCAACACCAAAATCTTCAAATTTACATTGTAATCTACTCCAATTACTGAATTAGCGGCTGTAAACATCGGTTGATTCTAAAGATTTGATTCAATTCTCATCACAATAAGCAAAATCTGGAAAACTAAAACTCGAATTCAGGATGAGATTATCATCGAGATAGATCCAATTGCAATAGTAATTCAAAACACCGAAGCCAAATCGAAGCATAATGTGATATCCACATAGTCTAATGATGAACAACGAAAAGTATCAAATTCGTTAAGCCATGACTAAGTAAATTCAAAAACACCAGAAAAAAAAAACAAGTGAAGCTTATAGATCAAAATTATCCAAAAGAGGAAAGATCTGAGAGAGAGAAAGAGAAGGAACCATCTCCGTCTTTGTCGAATAGGCTAAAAGCTTCCTTGAACTCAGAGATCTGATCATCGGTGAGCTGATCTGCCATTTTTGGTTTTGTTTAGGCCAACGATGAGAAAGAGAGAAGAAGAAGAAGAAGAATCAACGTTGGTGTGTGTGTGTGAAATTAGAGATGAAGGTGTTGTGTGAATTATAAAGCTGATGAAAAGGGAAAGAGAAAAGCCCATTGAGCCCAATTAGAGCAATTTCGAATCTGATTCTTTTTGTTATATTCTTCCACTGGGCCTTTCTATGCTTTTTTTTGTCATCCACCTTTGTTTAAGATGGAAGGTGATGTATTTATTCCAATGTACGAAAAAATAGAGTATGTATCGATTTGTTTTGCCGACAACAAATTCGTATTATCCACTACGAAATACAAGTAAAGTAGGATCTGCGATCATTATTTAGTAATATAATAAATGTATATTAGTGAATTTTAATCTTCGGTTTGAATTTTTGAACCATTAGTATATGTTTGTAAAAGAAAATTTAATTTAGCAGTAGAAGTGATAAAGGAATAACATAATTGCTAAAGAAAAGTAAGAAAAAGTAGTAAAAATAGGCATTAGATTAGTGGGCACTATTTTTTTATATCGATAAGTTTTATTGTTTTTTTTTGTGAATTTGGGATTAGTAACCATATTTGTAAGTCATCTCTTGTCATAATAATATTGGTTATACTAATAACACATGTAAATGTAATCAATAATTACAATATATTAATGAAAAAAAACAAAACAAAAAGCTTGTTAGCATCTATCTATACGATTGTTTGTTTGGAGATAAGACATGAAATTCTAGTCTGCTGAAAACATATATTGCGAACTTATCACACATGCATGACCGTGAAGAAAAAAATGCACATGCAAGTGAAATATTTTGTATATGAAAAAAAAATCAAAGCTTCCAGCTAGATGCAAAATGTTATATTTTTAGTTTGTTTAGTAAACTTTATGCAGTACAAAGTGCATAATTTATCTATATACTAATTTAAGCAACCCTTTAAACAAATAATCCTACTTCATGTAAAATATTACACAAAATGCCACTGTATTTTAATACAAAAATAATAACAGAATCTTAATATTAATTTGTTGTAACCCGAAAATAATTATCCAAAAAAATAGTAATTATTAATTTATTAGATTACAAGATATCATTAATCAAAAAAAATTCGAAATTATTTAATAAAATAATAATAAAATTATTTCAAAATTATGTAATAAAATAACTAAACAGATTCTATTTATTGTTTTAGAAATCTTATGAAACAATAACAAACTATTTAGAAAAATTATAAAAATTAAATTTATTTATAAGACTAAGATTAAACATTTACATATCAAAATCATTTAATAATAACAAATATATATTAAAATTAGGATACAACATTGTTTATATTTTTAAAATATATCTATATACTTATTTAAACTATGTTGTTAAAAATTTAATCAGTTCTGATGTGATATATTATGAAAATGCTATAATATTTTAATTATTCTAATAACTAACAAAAAAAAAGTTTAGATTTGTTTACAAAATAAAAAAACTTTATTTATTGTTTCATAAATCTTCGTAAATAATAACAAACTATTTAATTGGCTAAAACTTAATTGTTTATACACAATATTCACTATATAAACAATACTAAGTATATAATGTTGATAATATACATAACCTAATTGTAATTTTCACCTATAAAATTAATATATAACATCTTATACCAATAACTTCAATTTGTAAATTTGGTATATTAAGATCTCTAAACACGATCACATCAATTTGTAATACCAAATCACAGGTCAATACATATTTTGTTGGGTTTTTTAGCTATACCGAATGTATAATTAACGAATTTGATATTGCACCAGACCAAAATAGTAGTACCAACTACGGGTCAAAATCAGAGTATGACCTTAAGTAATTAAATATATGATTTTATAAAATGTATAGAATTAATAAATTTTCTACTATTATTTTGTAACAAACAAATCCAAATTTACATAGATATTTCGTCACACTGGTAACATTATTCTACAAAATATTAACGTGTATTTATGAGTCTGGTAATAAAACGGGTAATGAGACGGGTAACGGGACGCTCAAAAATTAAATTAATATCCGATACTCGATCATTATTCATGGATAATATAATTATTACCAGAGTACAGATAATACTATACGGGACGTGTACGGGACGGATACAAACCGAAAAACGGGTCGAATAATACTATACGGGACGGATACAAACCGAAAAACGGGTCGAATACGGGTATTGGTAGTAGTTCCAGGCCTACCTATTAGTAGGTTAATATGAATCAAAACTCACCATATAGTACTATATTATATAACATATAAATAAATGATACAATATAAATATAATATTAACAAATAACAAAATAAAATAAAAATTATCCCGCACTACCAGCGCGGACCATTATCTAGTCTTATGTTAAAATGCTGTACACATGTAGAAAATAATCGAGACTTTATAAGAACTATTTAGCTTATTCATACTCGAGTCGAGAAGATAAAGTATGATAAAAATATATATATTTTTCATCGCGTTGTTACTTGTGTATTACTAGATAATAGATGACCAAAACAAAAACAAGTATTCGCTTATAGTAAACAATCTCTATTTTATTAGGATGTGGTTTGGAAGATCCTGATGGATTAAAGAATTTTAACAAGTTTATGCTTTTTTAACATGACGATTGTTAAACTTGTTAAGGAAATTAAGATTGAAATTGTGAAATAAAATTGTTTAATTTATGCAAGTATATTCTTTATAAGTTTACAAAGTTTGCGAGTAAATTGTTAAAATTCATAACTGTTTAAAATTTAGGTAGAGAATTAGAGGGTATAAAATAAATGGTTGTTGTTGGTATTGGGTTTCCACGAGTTAAAGGTTCGAAGTAAAGCCCGTTAAAGAACAGATGCCAAACCAGTTAATGGGCCTAACGCGGGCCCAAGAAGAGAATTCGATTAAGATGCTGAGTCAAACCAGAGATAAGGTCGAGGGATCGTAGGCGAGATCGTAGGAGGAGATTCAGAAGAAGCTCGAGTTCGTTTAGTTTAATTATTCAAAGTTTGTAAAGAGAAAAGGACATGTAACTTTCACAATGCATAAAAGATATAATTAATAGAAGTCCAGTTCGTCATTATTCATTGTTTTTGTCGATTTCAACCAAAAGTCTGCCCATATCTTATTTCTTATTCGAATTCATTTAGTTGTTGTTTCTGATATCAACAATTGTATATGTAGAATTGTAAATGAATGATTGAGAAATATTATATTGAAACAAAAAAAAGGATTAAATGATATTTTAACACATTCGTAGATGAATGCGTTGAACCATTTTCTTTTATGATTCGTTTATTTTTTTAATAGGTTTTATTGTTTTCCAACTTGTTACTTCAGGTTCAATTGATAAAAAATTAGATGAATGCTATTCAACTCTTTCAATTTAATTCTTAAATTAAGGAAACCATTTGCAACCATATTGTCCATACTCCATAGTTTGCTATAATAACAATTTGTTAAACTAAAATCAAGCCTTAAATACACTAATTATCACAAATTTTGTAGAGAATATATTATTTTTAATTATGTTTCTTTTTATTTAGAAATATAAAAGTTAAAAACTAAAATAAAATTAAACGTGGACACCAAATATTCGACCCTACAAAATAAAATAAATATGAGAATCTGTTTTGAAGGGGTATGAGAATATTACTGAGAGTTAGAACGGTGATGGAGACAAAATTAAAACTTACAAGCCCTTGGATAATCAATTAAAAAAAAAAAAAAATATCTCATATCTAGATCTTCTCATACAAAACATCAAGTTGGATATATGTGAAATTCAAATTTACTTATAGAATAGACAATAGAGTGACCGAATAACAAAATAATTTCTTTCACTTCTGAATTAGGATCATAAGTTGTATTGTATAGTATCAAATTGGGTAAAATCTTATGTGGATTTAGATAATATGTAAAAGCTAAATCAGTTAATGAAAAGTAGTTGTTGAGCAATAAAAAAAGATATTCAAAAAACATATGTTTATTCAAAAATTCATAAGCAACGAATCCAATATCAATGCATAATTTTGAATGGGATGATCAATTATGGCATATAAACTTTAGGTTGTTAAAGAATTCACTATAACGGAATGGATAGTTCTTTTGCCTTAAACACTTTATTTGTTATAGTATTACTTGCACCTCAAAACAAATCACATCAAAAACATCGTAGGCTTTGCAATATGTGATATGTTTTGTTGTATTAATTATTCATATTAAATGTACAGTCGACTGCATAAACGTTAATGATGCTAGTTTTAAACAAAATATTCATTTTCTTACGTCCAAAAAAGATATACATACACTTTAATTAATAAACTAAAATACAAAAGTATGGATTTCATGACAGTCAATACTCGAATCTTTTATAGCAACGAATCTTTGTGTGAGTTTTTAGTAGATATTTACCTAAAAGTTTGTGTTTACTACTGTAGTAGTTTAATTGAGTAAATAGAAAATAAATGGGAAAAAAGCTTAAAAATATCTCATCTATTTTTTATTTGGAAGTTTAATACCTCGTCTTTTTTGGTTGGAAGAAAAATACCTCATTTAATTAAAACGTGTGATTTAATACTCAAACTAATAAATTTTGTTAGTTTCATACTTACGATTTTTTGACAAAAATAAAATTCCGTTTTTACCCTTACTATATCAATTAATAATTAATTTTAAATGATTTGGTATTAATTTATAATTTTATTTGAATTAAAATTAATAAAAGAAATATTAAATAAACTTAATTTTAATTCAAATAAACCTATAAATTAAGAAAAATTCTTGGGTTTACAAAAGAGTGATTAGGGTTTAGATTTTACAATTAAACGAAATTATATATCGGTTTGGGTTTACAAAATAGTGGTTAGGGTTTAGATTTTATAATTAAACAAAATTATATGTCGGTTTGGGTATATAAATAGTGGTAGGGTTTAGATTTTACAATCAAACAAATTTATATGTCGGTTTGGGTTTATAAAAGAGTGGTTAGGGTTTAGATTTTAAAATTAAAAAAAATATATATATCGGTTTGGGTTTATAAAAGAGTGGTTAGGGTTTAGATTTTACAATTAAACAAAATTGTATTTTAATTTGGGTTTATAAAAAATGATTAGGGTTTAAATTACATAATTAAACAAAATTATATGTCGGTTTGGATTTATAAAAAAGTAATTTAGATTTACATATTATAATTAAAAACTATAATATAATGTTTAGAATTAATAACTTTAAAATTGAATGATATACAGATTTTGTTTCTTTAATTAATAATTTGTTTCCCTAATTAAGTGGGGATGAATCCAAGAATTGTCCATAAATTAATACCAAGTCATTTAAAATTAATTATTAATTGATATAGTAAGGGTAAAAACGGAATTTTATTTTTGTCAAAAAATCGTAAATATGAAACTCACAAAATTTATTAGTTTGAGTATTAAATCACACGTTTTAATTAAATGAGGTATTTTTCTTCTAACCAAAAAAGACGAGGTATTAAACTTCCAAATAAAAAATAGATGGGATATTTTTAAGCTTTTTCCCCGCAAATAAATCAATCAATATTAGTAGATTTTTGTGCACTGAAAATGTGGTTGAAGAGTTTTTAAATGGATTTAAAGGAGGTTTTTCATTAAAATAAGTAAAGCCCGTAAGATGGTACTCTTAAAAAAGATACTGGGCCAAATCATAAATATAAGTAAAGCCCGTTAGTAGCTGAATCGACCCACCCGAGTATCCGACCCAAATCGTTATAATATCCAAAAAGCCAGAATCGGAGCTCGAAAAAGCTTCGGGTCCGCTGGCTTGAGAACAAAGAAAACCCCATTCTCCGATCTCTGCTTAAATCACTCGAAGAAGAAGAAGGAGAAAATCAGAAAGACTCAGAGCAAAAAAAGATCGAGAAAGATGAGTAGCATTGGAACTGGATACGATCTCTCCGTCACCACTTTCTCTCCCGATGGCCGTGTTTTCCAGATCGAGTACGCCGCTAAAGCTGTTGACAACAGTGGGTTAGTTACTAGTTTACTTCTCCATCCTCTTCTTCGATTTCTCCGTTGACTAGATCGGATTTAGCTTTTGAAATTTTTAAGATTTGATCCCCTTCATCACGAAATTAGGGTTTTGTTAAATGTGTTCTTTCCCTTTTTTTCTTCGCAGGACTGTTGTTGGAATCAAGTGCAAAGACGGGATTGTAATGGTTTGTTTCTTCTCTCTTTTTGTTACTTTCTTCAGTGAATCGTTATAGTGGTTTTGGTCTCTCTTGCTCGTATTCTGTAATTCAATTTCGATGTATGTTATCAGATTCTGTAGCTTTAATTTGACATAAAATCCTTGGAACTATTGACTGAAGATGACACACTTGACAGTCCATTTTGAGAATCTGTTGTTAGTTTTGGTAAATGAATGGTCTTGCTAAGTGTTTATCTTTTGGGGTTTTTGGTTTTAGGGTGTGGAGAAACTTATTGCATCAAAGATGATGCTACCAGGTTCAAACAGGAGAATCCATTCTGTTCATCGTCATGCTGGCATGGTATGTTTTGTTTTGAAATTAGTTTCCGCTATGGACATGTATTTGTCAAGTTTTCCAGTTACCACTCTGTTTAGTCTGTTAGTATATTGTTTTTTCTTTCCTTCATTATTATGAGGAATTCTACTTCTGTCATGTCAGGCTGTTGCTGGGCTTGCAGCTGATGGTAGGCAAATTGTTGCCCGGGCCAAATCTGAAGCAAGAAGCTATGAGAGGTACCAATGAAAACATCTTAGATTTATTACTATGAAAGAACTGTTTTACTCCTATAGCTCAGCTTTTCTCAAGGGGATGTTTCTCTTAGTTAAAGTTCAAAATATATGGGGATAAGATGTCAATGTGTATGTTCGCCTTTCTTCCTGCATAGCTTTGCATAACTGTTCCCCAACTGTGTAACCAACTCT
>NC_025689.1:16012783-16065048 GCF_000633955.1 Camelina sativa
CTATAGCTCAGCTTATCTCAAGGGGATGTTTCTCTTAGTTAAAGTTCAAAATATATGGGGATAAGATGTCAATGTGTATGTTCGCCTTTCTTCCTGCATAGCTTTGCATAACTGTTCCCCAACTGTGTAACCAACTCTGCTTTCACTTGTGATAATTTAGTGTTTATGGCGATGCTGTACCTGTGAAGGAACTTTCTGAGCGTGTTGCAAGTTATGTACATTTGTGTACTCTCTATTGGTGGCTCAGGTTTGTCCAGTTCATCTACTTGAATGAATTATATGAAAATGATTTTTGTGTACTCTCTAGTCTCTATTAGTTGTCTAAGCATTTCTCCTACTTGAATGAATTATAAGAGGATGATTTTTTTTTGTTTTTAAGGCCTTTTGGCTGTGGAGTCATTCTTGGAGGTTATGATAGAGATGGACCTCAACTGTACATGATTGAACCATCAGGCATATCATATGTAAGTTTCTGCTCGTAGATATCTGTCTTCATGTTTTAATGTTTACGTCATTTTTCTCTGTCATCATATGGATTCTTTTCCTGCAGAGATATTTTGGTGCGGCAATTGGCAAAGGAAAGCAAGCTGCCAAAACGTAAGCTACAGTGTGAAATTTTTGGTTTTATCCTAGTATTTTCTAGGAAGGGTATATGTAGTACCACTAGGATTGATCAATTTAACTTTTCCAAAGGAAATACTAATTAACTTAATAATTATTAGACGAAGTGATAATTTTAACTTGAAGCATAAGGTGAGCTTTCATGCTCGATAAAATGTATGATTCTCCATGAATGTATGAAGTATAAGAACCTTATGACAGTTGTTTCTGGATTGTATAGCTTTTGGCCGCCTTTGACCTGTGTGAAATTTGTTTCAACTAAAGGGTTATAGATATAGTTATCAAAACGGCAAGGATATACAATTGTTCTGATGGATCAGAGGATTCCTTGCAGGGAAATTGAGAAATTGAATTTATCTGAGATGACATGCAAAGAAGGCGTTATCGAGGTGGCGAAAATGTGAGTAGTGCTTTGCTTCTCTCATGTACACGTTTACATTTGTAAACTCTTGTGGTTCTCATGTGCTTTTATAACCAGGTTCATTTTATAGCAAGACTAATGTGACTTTTCATGTGCAGCATCTACAAGCTACACGATGAAGCCAAGGACAAGGCCTTTGAACTGGAGATGAGTTGGATATGCGAGGAGTCAAAACGAGAGCATCAGAAGGTCAAAAAAAAACTTATAAATGCTTCCTTATCGATGTGTGATTTTAAAAAATGTTCATAAACCACATAAAATGGACTCATCGTAGGTCCCTGATGATCTTCTGGAAGAAGCGAAGACGGCAGCTAAAACTGCGCTCGAGGAGATGGATGCTGACTAAAACTGAGGAAAAACTGAGGATTCGTCGTGAATTTAGATCTGTCTTAATGCTGGTGTTTCGTATGTACTCTGAATTGAATTTTGTCTGGAAGGACAGTTGTTGCAGTTTCTCATGAACCATCGGAGTCTTTAATCTTATTGCTGTCAACAGTTGCTACGATAACTCCTTCAGTAGGTTCATTTGATAATTGTGTTCTTGAACTAACATTCATTGGAGTTGGCATCATAGGAAGGAAGCAAGCCAGAACAAGAATAAAGGGAATAAAAGTTATGCTTGCTTCATTTAATCTAAAACAAAAGCAATGCAAAACCTGCATATCTTGCGGGAAATCATCTGAGTAGCCACAGCCCATAGTTAACTGTTTGCCGCCAGCAACACAATGGAATGACCATAACACAAAACTCTTAATTTTAATTTTAACCCCAATAGTAAACGACATAGAGCCTGTTCGTTTCATCGCTGCAAGTACCTGCGGCTGCGGCAGCCGCATGTGTTGTTGTTCGTTTGGTTGTCGCAGGTGCTTGCGGCAAGACGCTACGGCGAACGCTGATTCTAATTTTGGACGTCGATTAGTTGCGGCGATCAAAAAGGTTGCATTTGCCGCCATAGTCTGCGATATAAGAGTCGGAAAGCATCCAAGCAAAACGATGTTGTTTTTACTCTGTCCAGTTACCATGTTATATCCACACATCTGACTCAGCACGTTAAATGGTTAATCAACACCGTTTTAAAGATACATAGAAATTGGCAATTCCTGAAAATTTACATTTGGAATTTGAATTTTTAATTGGTTCAGATTGATAAATGCGTGGTAGTATACGGTAAATAGTCTATTGATTTTGACTGTTTTTCCACCACGAAGATTTGCTCAATTTAGCTTGTCCGAAGCAAATTCTAATTAACTTCACAATGAAACTTAAAAGGATCAAGTAAGTTTTCATGGTTGATGGAATTGATGATTCTGATTTAATGACTGATGGAGTAATCCGTTGGAACAGTAAGAACTTTACAACAAATGTTTCTAGATTTCATAGCTTTTGGCTGATTTTGACCTGCGTATAATCAGAATTTGTAGACAAATGTTCCCAAAAGAACAAAGTGCTACAAAAGCAAATGCAAAAATCTATATTGCAAGATATTCATATGTATTTCATTCACAACCAGGGCCGTCTCAAAATTATGCTGGACCTTGTGCTCAAATTTTTAAAAATTTCAAATTTTAGATAGAAATGCAAATTAAATATGGACCCTTTTTATATATATTTTTTTCACAATTAGGACCCTTTTTTCTAAAGAAATTTTTAAACAAAACAAATGACCATGTGCCCTTGCACCTTGAGCACATGACTTAAGACGACGTATGTTTATGAAATTAGGTAAAAGAGACCAAAAAAACAAGTGAAGCCTTCACTTTCCAGTTAATCAATGTTAACAGAAACACAATCTAAATATTATCATTATTCAAAGCAATATCCACTTAGCTACGTTTCTAAAATCAAACAATGACAATTCTGTTTGTGATGTCCATGTTTTTTTTAATATATTTCAGACAGTCCTTAACTCCTATGAATGAACTCAAACATTTCCGACCAAGAAGCGAAGGTGCAACTTGTTTTTTAAACCTATAAGATTTACGTGTATTGAATGCAACTTTTAATTTGCCCTCTCATCTAGATGTGTCGGGCTGTCGGCGGATGAAGTTGTCATTTTGGACGATGGACACGTATTGTAAATTAGTAAATATATTGTGGCATTACTCATTATAGTGGTTGCGACCTTCGTTAACATGCAATACTCCACGTCTCCACCCATAGTTTTAATTCATCGATGAGTTTTCTTCTCACGATATCCATTTGTCGTCATGTTGGATTACTCAATATCCAGATGACCAAATCATATTCAAATACTAATATACTTATTTAGTGCTGTCTTGTGCTTCACTTTTGTTGGTTCGTTGTCCTTAGCGTTTGTGGTACTCGGAGCCATCATATCCTTTTTTCGCATTACCTTCACTTTGCTTTAGTTCATATATTGTTGTTCTCATTTCAATAGAAAACATTTTATCAAAAAAAGAAAGAGAAAAAACGTATTTAGAGGTTATTTTTAGATATGCTCATTTCAGAACAAGAAACCGGTTATGTGTATACATCCGTCCTGAGTTTTTTTTTTCAGTTCTGTTTTAATTATAATAGATATGATTCATATGAGAGAAAGTTTATGTATTTCTTTTCGGAACAAAAATTGTTTAACTTAAAAGGAAAACTAAAAAATCCAAAATTCTTTTAATAATTTCAGAATTTTTCAAAAACACCTGAATTGGATATTTTTTACTTAACTCCCACTCAAAAGTTTATGTCCTAATATATTTCGAAATAAAATTTTTCGACCGACCCGGCCCACAGGGAAGCCACTGACACAGCCACTGAAACTAAAAATTCAGACCTCTAATTTTGAAGGTTTTTTTACATATAAATCTTTTAAATAATAAGATCTTTTTTTGGATGAGATATGTATAAGAACTAAATACTTATATGTAAAAGGCCTTTTGTTTTTGTTAGATATGTGAAAAGCCTTTGAAATTGTGAGCTTCTATAGAAAACTTAAAATTTTAAAGCAACTAAAGCACAAAAAAAAGCATTTTTTTTTTTCATAGGGCACTTGTTAATGTCGGGCCGGCAGGGCGCTACTCCCCCGTTTTCGTTATGAACACGTCTTTTCATTTTGGAAGATATATAGACAAGTTGTTTATCTCATTCAGAAGAAAAGATTAACATCTGTCTGTTATTACACGTTCTTTCAGAAAAAAGGCATTGTTTTCCTTTATAAAACATAATCATATTATCATATTCATTGATTCTTGATAACGAGTTCTCTATATCATTATATTTGCTTCGTTGCTTTAATTTTGAGCAATAATGTGTAGAGAATTGGGAAAAGATATCTTTTGTTATAAAACATAACGCAAAAATATATAAAAATATTATATTATATATGTATATATGTATGTAATATATACTACTATAATAAAGAGAGAGACGAGAGGTAAGTAAAGAATTCTTCTCTTCTTCTTGTGTTATTATTTCTTGTCTTCATCGACCACATATATATAGTACGGTAACTTGGTGATTAAGCTAAAGTACATACATTATATATATATAAATAACTTGCGGACTAAGGTAAATATAGATAAGATTAAAATTACTTAAAGTAGAAGTAATGTGATAGATAATCACATGTGTTATTATCCAGTTTATAACACTTCCCCTTGATTATCCATTATCAATTACTTATTGTGTACTGCCTCATTAAAAATTTTATCATAGAAAAATACATAGGATAAATACCATAATAAGGGAAAAAGAATACAGTGACACAATCTCCCCCTTGGAAAAGATGAGTCTTTTTCTCTTCATAGGTTTCGTAGATGACTCATATCGATCATTCTTTGCTTCAAACAAACGAGTCTATTTTTCTTCATATCTTCCGTAAATGATCCATATCGATCATTTTCTTCATTCTTCAGAAGAGAGATAGACCTTCACCATTTACCTTCTTCTTTGAGATCGATATTTTGCGTGTTATTTGCTGCCTCGTTAAAAACCTTGTCATGGAAAAACCCAATGGGATAAAAACCATGATAAAGGAAAAAGAGTGCAGCCACGCGAATCATCATATTCTCCCCATTTGTAATTACATCTGCTACATTGTTACTTGAGCTGATGTACTGGCTATCAACTTCCTTATTCTACTCAAATTCTTGACCGTAAGAGAGGAATATAATTTGTTTTGTCGCTCTTGGTGTAGCTTCCTTTGAATTGGGCGACATATGCAACATAGTCTTCAAACAGTGTTGTTGCCAAAGGCAACAACACTGTTTGAAGACTATGTTGCATATGTCGCCTTTGGTGACTACTTTAGTTTCGTCTTGCTAATGGGTCTCAACAAGCATTAACTAGTTGATGTTGATCAAACCCTCAATTTGAAGTTCTTCGCCAACATGTTACGAGACTCCAATCTTAGGTAGATAACTATTTGTTGACGGTTGGGCATCATCGGAGCCATTAGGGATCCTCGATATGGCATATGAAGCACAATTATTTTGGCATGACTTGAACGAGCAACGGCCAAAGTCTATTACTGAAATGTCTCGAAGTCGTTGGTTTGCGATATATCTTTATATCGATCCGATATAAATCTTCCATCTGCAAAACCAACTAAACCAAACTTGGGGGTTCCAAAATATATTAAGCCCGAGTTGATTATACCTTAATAGAAGATATGTTTTAACTCATACTCAAAATCTACTGATAGAGAATAAGTTATATGTTGCAAAGATATTAGTAGAAAATGCTATGCACAATTCATAAGATATATAAATGCTCGTCAGCATTTATATATGATCTTATATGACTATATATATATATGACTTCCTTTTGAAGTGATTAGTATAACATCTATTGAAATAGATGTTTAGTTTAGAATATCTGGAGACATTTTTGTCTTTCCAAGATCTTTGATTCCAAATAACTCTTCAAGAGTTTTTGATGATGTTCAAAATCATCACTGTTATGAATTTTTGAGAACATAATTATGATATCATATATCTTTCGGGATAAGCTCTTCAAGCATCCCATGAGGCATATTTTAAGTCATCATATAATATCAATTTTGATTGATATAGGGTACTTTAACAAAACATGGTGCGACACACCATTTTGTTATATATCATTATACCCTTTTGATGCTTAGACCACTAGTCCAAAAATTACTCGTCTTTCATACGATTTTAATATAGACTTGATTACCTCTTTATTGGCCAATATATATCTCTATACGCTCACAAAGCAGAGATTTATGATCCTCATTAATCACATTGCGCGATTTAACATTTTTATTGTCGACATTATGTCTTTGGTTCCATATTTTCCGTAATGACATGGTTAATCGAGATCTCTTTAATCATTATATAAATGATTTTATACAGGTACCTGATATCGTTATTAACCATATCAATCGGTTTCTCTACTCCTCTTTAGAAGTATCTTGCTCCTTTTTAGGAGTCTATTTGCTTCTCTCTGGGAGTCTATTAGCTCTTTTTAAAGAGTCTATCTACTCCTCTTTAGGAGTTCATTTTCTCCTCTTTTGAGAGTATAATCCTCTTTTTAATTTGCTCCTTTTTCTTTTCGAGGATTTCATTTATCTTATATAGGAACCAAAGTAGCCTATCACGTTTCTTATGTGTCATATACTTAGTATGTCATCCGCCAGAGACATATTTTATTAGAGCATTTCTAACTGGGATGTGAGATTTCTCAGAACTACAAGTTCATATTCATTTATGTGAGGATCAATAATTGTATGAAATCTCATCCATCAGCTTTTTGCATTTGATTTGCAATATATGTTTTGAATAGTGATCTGTTGAAGTTTTGAACTTTCAAGTTTATATTCATTAGATTCATTTGTTCAAAGATCCAAAACTATTCGATGATTCTCCCATAATGATGGAGAACTTTATCATCTAATATGATGATATACAAATTTTGCAATAGGCACATCTCTCATAAGATGGTTTTAAAGCGGAGACTCATCTCCCTCATCTATATATTTCATCCTCTGTAGATGATATTTTTATGTAGTGTGGATGAGCATTTTAAATACGTATCACACACCCATAAGATTTGAAATAAGAAATATTTAATCTCCAACTATGAATATATAACATGCGAGAAATATTTCTTTATAAATTGTTGGTCTCATATATAATATTGACTATATGCAAAACTGCATGTTCCATGTTTTGACATGGAGATTAAATCACCAAGAACCGTTTTGCAATCTCTTGGAGTTGCACTGTGAACGATTCATCATAGCTCATTTCAAGAGTGAACATCATGGATGTTCCACTTTATCCCATGCGACATATATATGTGATAAACGATAGGATACGACTTCACCATAGTTATATCGCTATGGGGTGTCAAATTCACCAAAGTTTATCGACTTATTGTCGATGTGGGATTCCTTAATTTCTCCCCCTCGAGATGATAACTCTTGGAGTTCATTCATCTCGTACTGAATCCAACTTTGAGATTGTGACAACCCGTCCCGCGGACCCCACTAGCCCACCGCTAGCTGCCCTAACGGACCGTCTGTGGACCCTGCTAGCCCACTGCTAGCCGTCCAACAGACTCCAAGCTGATCAATTGGTGACAGCTTGTCCTGTGGGAAGGTTGTTAAAGGGTGAGGACCAGGGTTCGAGGAACGCCTGGCGCACCAATAACCTACTGGTGGATTGGGATATCCACAGTGATGGGTTAGGATCGATGCCCTGCAGGGCCAGCTTGGAGTCTGTTGGACGGCTAGCAGTGGGCTAGCAAGGTCCACGGACGGTCCGTTGGGGCAGCTAGCGGTGGGCTAGTGGGGTCCGCGGGACGAGTTGTCACATAAAAATTGATTTTTATTGTAACAACCCGTCTCGTGGACCCTGCTAGCCTCACTGCTAGCCCGCTAGCCTCACTGCTAGTCGCCCAAACGGACCCCAAGCTGGCCCTGCAGGGCATCGATCCTAACCCCTCACTGGACAAATGGAACTATTAATCCAAATCCACAGTAGGTTATTGGTGCGCCATGCGTTCCTCGAACCCTGGTCCCCACCCTTTAACAACCTTCCCACAGGACAAGCTGTCACCAATTGATCTGCAGCTCAATTGGTGGCAGCTTGTCCTGTGGGAAGGTTGTTAAAGGGTGGGGACCAGGGTTCGAGGAACGCCTGGTGCACCAATAACCTACTGTGGATTTGGATGAATAGTTCCATTTGCCCAGTGAGGGGTTAGGATCGATGCCCTGCAGGGCCAGCTTGGGGTCCGTTGGGGCGGCTAGCAGTGAGGCTAGTGGGGTCCACGGGACGGGTTGTTACAATAAAAATCGATTTTTATGTGACAACCCGTCCCGTGGACCCCACTAGCCCACCGCTAGCTGCCCCAACGGACCGTCCGTGGACCCCACTAGCCCACCGCTAGCCGGCCCAACAGACCCCAAGCTGGCCCTGCAGGGCATCGATCCTAACCCCTCACTGGGCAAATGGAACTATTCATCCAAATCCACAGTAGGTTATTGGTGCACCAGGCGTTCCTCGAACCCTGGTCCCCACCCTTTAACAACCTTCCCACAGGACAAGCTGTCACCAATTGATCTGCAGGTCAATTGGTGACAGCTTGTCCTGTGGGAAGGTTGTTAAAGGGTGGGGACCAGGGTTCGAGGAACGCCTGGTGCACCAATAACCTACTGTGGATTTGGATGAATAGTTCCATTTGCCCAGTGAGGGGTTAGGATCAATGCCCTGCAGGGCCAGCTTAGGGTCCGTTTGGGCGGCTAGCAGTGAGGCTAGCGGGCTAGCAGTGAGGCTAGCAGGGTCCACGGGACGGGTTGTTACAGAGATCAACAACATACCAATTTCGTTTATGTATATTATCTTAGATCCTTATAAGATGTGAGATTAGTATTACCCCCTCTCAAGATGATGACTTTGATGTCCATTCACCTTTGACCGAATCTTATATTTGAGGTTTAATTTGGGGATTTATTAAGGAAATCAAACCATCATATATATACAATGAGCTTGTTAATCCAAAGGGATGGTGAATGGGCCAACACTATATGATTCTGGAGGCATAGCCTACTACAGAATTAAAGAGGAGGTATATAACCATCAACTCCATAAACAATAAATAGAAATTTAAATGAATTTAAATAAACTTAAATAAATTCAACATAAATTAGATGTTACCTGAAATATGAATGATGTGCAATGCTTACAACCTCATGAAATGTGAACGGGGACATGCAATACTTTTAAAAGAACTTTTGTTCCTCAAAACAAATTCTCAATATTNCCTTATAAGATGTGAGATTAGTATTACCCCCTCTCAAGATGATGACTTTGATGTCCATTCACCTTTGACCGAATCTTATATTTGAGGTTTAATTTGGGGATTTATTAAGGAAATCAAACCATCATATATATACAATGAGCTTGTTAATCCAAAGGGATGGTGAATGGGCCAACACTATATGATTCTGGAGGCATAGCCTACTACAGAATTAAAGAGGAGGTATATAACCATCAACTCCATAAACAATAAATAGAAATTTAAATGAATTTAAATAAACTTAAATAAATTCAACATAAATTAGATGTTACCTGAAATATGAATGATGTGCAATGCTTACAACCTCATGAAATGTGAACGGGGACATGCAATACTTTTAAAAGAACTTTTGTTCCTCAAAACAAATTCTCAATATTATTGATTGACCGGGATGGCTTGACCGGTAATGTTATACTTGAAGCATAAAAGAATTTCATATTTACTATTATTTTGCCATCTTTCTTTTTGCATGATATAATCATATACATGTGTGTCTCCAATATGGCCGATCTTGCGATACCATATTTATTTATAGCCTCAACATAATAATTTTATTAAGACAAAATGTCATTAAAACTCCATGAGTTTCTTTGAGACTTTGGAGAACAATAGACATCAATAATTATGAATCTGATGTCTTTGGAAGTCGAGAGACTAGCTCATCTAGACCTTCCAATTATTTTTTGCACTGTATAAAATATATGTACACGTGCTTTATATATTCTCATAAGAGAAATATATTTTTGACTATAAAGACATTTCATTGTCTTTAAATTTTATATGACACATATAATTATTCTTTACGAATAAATAAAATTAAATAAACAAACATAGAAATTCAGAAAATAAAATAAGAGTTATTAATAGACATAACTTTTCTTTGATCGTAGAGTAGGCAGAGCCTATCATATATAACGATCAATCCGGAAAAGACATAGCTTTTTTATTTGATCATAAATGAGGCAGAACCTCTACATATATAAGGATCAATCCGAAAATGACATAGTCTTATATTTGATCGTATAGAAGGCAAAGTCGATCTTCCCGGAAAGGACATAGCCTTTTGTATTTGATCATATAGGAGGCATAGCCTGCCTTTTTTAACGATCTTTCTGGAAAAGACATAGTCTTTTGTTAGATCTGGAAGGAGGCAAAGTCTACCATATAAAACGATTCATCCAAAAATTGTATAGCTTTATATATGATCGTAAAGGAGGCAGAACCTACTATATATAACGATCTATCTATCCGGAAAAAACATAGCTTTTATTTGATCGTGAAGGAGGCAGAGCCTTCCATATATCTTACGATCTATCCAGATATGATTTACCTATAGATTTGATCGTAAATGAGGCAACACCTTCAACTTATGAGGATCAATCCAGAAAAAAAAACATAATTTTACGGTGTCTATAATATATATGATCTATAAACATAAATCGAAACAATATAAATTTACTTACCTCGTAAAAGCTCTACCAGTAAAGACATCGTGCTGATAACGTGTTATAAAACATAACGCAAATATATAAAAATATTATATTATATATGTATATATATATATATGTATGTAATATACACTACTATAATAAAGAGAGAAACAAGAGGTAAGTAAAGAATTCTTCTCTTCTTCTTGTGTTATTATTTCTTGTCTTCATCGACCACATATATATAGTACAGTAACTTGGTGACTAAGCTAAAGTACATACATTATATATATACAAGTAACTTGGGGACTAAGGTAAATATAGATAAGATTAAAATTACTTAAAGTAGAAGTAATGTGATGGATAATCACATGTGTTATTATCCAGTTTATAACATCTTTGTATTATTCACATGACCAACATATTTATACAAGAGGTTGTACTTCTCACATTTTTAAGATAAGACTACAACTTTATATGATAAGGACTATATAGATTGAAGCATATCATATCTACACTAATATGCTCCCGCAAGATAGACGACGTTTGCAGAGACCAATCTTGTGACAAAGAGTGTCGAAACGCTGACGAGGCAGAGGTTTAGTGAGTGCATCCGCCAACTTGTCTTCTTAACTAATGTGAGCGACATGAAATTGTTTGGCCTGAATTTGCTCTCGAACGAAATGATAGTCAAGAGCTAAATGCTTCATACGAGAGTGAAACACTGGATTTGCAGAGAGTTAAGTTGCTCCAATGTTATCGTAGAACAGAACCGGTGTAGTAGTGGACTGAATACCAAGCTCAAACATTAGGGAAGCAACCCATTTCACCTCAGAAGCTGCCGCAATAAGAGCTCGATACTCCACCTCAGTCGAAGAGCGAGCAACACCACTCTGTTTCTTGGACGACCAAGACACCGGCTGGCGACCAATATACACCAAGCAACCACCGGTAGACAAGTATCATCACGACAGCCAGTCCAGTCAGCATCGGAATACGCATGAAGAGTAATAGGTGTCGAAGCAGAGAAGAAAATGCCCTTATCCAGAGTTCCAACCATGTAACGTAATAACCGCTTAACAGCCTCCCAATGCACAGTCGTAGGTTTGTGCATGAATTGAGAAAGACGATTGACTGCAAACACAATGTCAGGTCGAGTTAAAAGAAGGTACTGCATACTCTCAACCTTGGCACGATATTGAGTCCCATCAGACAAAGGAATACCAGACAACAGAGAGAGAACCTTCGAGGACACCATTGGCGTAGGAACAGGTTTTGCTTCCGCCATGTGAGTTTTGCAGAGCAAGTCAGTGATGTACTTGGTCTGTGTGAGGTGAAGACCAGAAGCAGTGCGATAAGCCTCCATACCAAGGAAGTAGGACAGCTGACCAAGGTCTTTGAGAGAGAAATTAACACCAAGTAAATCAGTGACCCGCTTTAGTTCTGTCATGGAGGAGCCAGTGATGACTATGTCGTCAACATAGACAAGGATATAGATGTAGGAGCTGCCTATGCGGAGAACAAAGAGTGAAGCATCGGCATGTGAGTTTTTAAACCCAAGACTAACCAAAAAATCTTTAAGTGCATTATACCATGCACGAGGCCCTGCTTGAGGCCATAAACCGCCTTCTTAAGTCGACAAACATGATGAGGTTTGTCTTTATCAACAAGATCCGGAGGCTGGAGCATGTACACTTCTTCGTTGAGAGGACCTTGGAGGAAGGCATTGTTTACATCTAAAAGGACCAACCTTTTTTTTTTAATAAATAATAAATAATATATATATAAATAAATTACAACTAGTGGTCCCATATCCACTAGCCACCTAACCACATATCCAATAATGATCCAATAACAATCTAATATCATAGCATAAACAATATCTAAATACCAAACAACAAGAAACATGAAACCAACAACCTAGCAATGTTTCTAATGACTCAACTCTAGCAACCTAGCAATGCCAGACAACATCCAATCGAGTCCCTAGAACATCCTCCTCTTCATTGCCTTGATTCCATGATCACACTTTGCCTTTACCTGCACCACAAACACATATTGAGATGCATGAGTATTTGATAAACACTCAGTAAGGCAATCCTCCCATCTACTGGGATATACACACAAGCAACAATGATTCCAATGTTCTAAACAAACAACAAACAAAACAAACAAACCAGGAAATCAAACATCGTATCGCTGGAAGGGAGGTGTCGACCGACACCAGCCAAGTGTCGACCGACACTGGCCTTGGTGTTGACCGACACTACCCCACAGTGTCGATCGATGCCCAATTTGCTGGTGTTGACCGACACCAAGTGGTGTCGATCGACACTCCCTCTGCAATCGCGATCCGCTCGAAGCCGAGAGTCGAATCTCGCTCCCAATCTCCTCCAAATCGCCCAATACTCATAACCCAAGCCAAATACGTCCATAGGAACCTGTAGCAACCAATCCCAGCAAGAAAAACACACAAAACAACAACAAACAAGCAAGAACAAGGAAATCAAAGGTATAGATTAGCCATGGTCATGCACTCACCTCTTTGCAAGAAGTTTCTGACAAACAATGGACGAATCCACACTCCCAGCAAGCTTCCCACACGTTCCAAGCCTTGAATTCTCACTCCCACAGCAAGATCTCCCACAAACTCAAGAACAATATTTTCTCCTCTTTCTCTTTGTTTTCAGCGGCTAGACAACAACAATACACGACCTAGGTCGTTCTCCCACTTAAATATCACAGTTTAATCGTTCTCCTCAAACCAAACCGACCAAAAATCGATAATTAAATCGAACCGGTCGAACCAGAAAACAATCAGTGTCGATCGACACCTCCTGTGGTGTCGATCGATACCCTCACCAAATTACCAAAAAATGGTTTGCGGGTGTTACAATTCTCCCCCACCAATCTAGATTCGTCCTCGAATCTCGAACGACCATCAGCCAAGGACTCCCGTGCAACCGTCTCCACGGCCCGCACTCCTCCGACCGATCTATAGAAGGTCACCTCTAGGCGATAGACTCACGCTCCAGGCATCATTTGCTCTCGACTTTTAGACTTTCCTTTACTCATAGGCATAAACCTTGAGTTTTTAATGGCTCCTCATCAGACCTAAGTCTGCATGCCATAATGTTAGCTTCTCATCGGGCCTAAACCCGCATGCCATAATATATAAGGAAAATCCAAACTCGTATCTCGGGTTGCCACCCTACAGCGCGCCCCCAGATCGTCATCCGAAGTTGATATACCAACCATATTCCCAAGCCACAAAGTCTCTGAATATGGAAGTACTAGGAGAACCTAAGTCCTCCAAGAGTCGCGAGCAAACAATTCTGAACACGTCTGAGTCCTATCCTTATCCAGGTTTCCTTCCCGTGGCTCGCGTAAAACATCCCAATGTCCTACCNAAGGGCCGCCACAAAGGCCAAACAAAATATCCTAAAGAGGACCGCCACCGAGGCCAAGCAAAATGTCCTAAAGAGGACTGCCACCAAGGCCAAACAAAATGTCCTAAAGAGGACCGCCACCAAGGCCAAACAAATGTCATAAACAGGACCGCCACCAAGGCCAAACAAATGTCCTAAACAGGACTGCCACCAAGGCCACTCGTCCTGAAGGACCGTCACAAAGACCATCTGTCCCGAAGGACCGCCTAAACAGGCACTTTGGCTAAACAGCCCGCCACAAAGGCCACACAATTGGCTAAACAGCCTGCCACAAAGGCCACACACGGCTAAACAGCCCGCTACAAAGGCCACACAATGTCTAAAAAGACTGCCACACATAAGCACACTGAATCGAAAGTCCGCCACTAAGGCCACACAAGCCCCTCTAAGGCTCTCCACCGCTAAAATGGACAAATTCCAACTCCTGTAAAACTTTCCATATTTAGCACTTTCCATTTTTGGAAACCCCTATTTCAGGAAACTTTCCTCCAAAACTCCGCCTCACAGAGACTTTTTACCCCGAGCACCACCTCATCTTGTTACTGAGTCGCACAACCAACCACCCCAAGGGACTGAGTAAACAAGAGAGATGGGCTGGAATACTCCATTCCCGCTCCAGCCACGGATTACAGATGGGACCAGGCTAAACAAGCTCAAGCCACGGCTTGCTTCTCATACCACTTCTTGAACCTTGCCTTCATCTTCGCCTCAGGCTCCCAAGTCTGCTCCTCAACACCATCACAGTCCCAAAGGACTCTCATCAAAGGAATCTTCTTCTTCCGAAGTTCCTTGATCCTCCTCCCGAGAACCCTCACTGGTCTCGCCTCCACAATCATGTTAGGCTGAAGATCCTCAGGAATCTTATGCAACACCTGCTCCCCCTCACGGAGACACTTGCACAACATAGACACATGGAAAATCTTATGGAACGCACGCATAACCTCAGGTAACTCCAGTTTATATGCCACTGGTCCAACTCTCTCAATCACTCTGAACGGACCCATATACCTCGGACTCAACTTAGTCTCAGTCAATGACCTGTTCGAACCCCGCAACATGGCCATCTTGAGGTAAACTCTATCTCCTACCTAAAACTCAAGATCTCTCCTCCTCCTATCAGCATAACTCCTCTGCTTATCCTAAGCCTCCTTCATGTTCAGCTTGAGAACCCGAATCCATGGTGATCATATCCCACTTCCACTCAGGAATGGGTAAACTCTTCAGTAAACCGCCAAGAACCTGATGCTCAGCCTTCATTAGCTGACACACACCGCACCTCGTGACCCAACTAGCTACATCCTTCTTCATCCCGACCCAGTGATAATACCTTTCGAGATCACGGTACATCTTAGTCGCTTCTGGATGAATAGAAAACCTGCTCGCATGAGCCTCTCTGAGGATCTCCTGTCTCAACTCCTCATCCTTGGGCACACAAACCCGACCGTGCACCACGATAGTACCATTATCTGAGACCTGATACTCTGAATCCACATCCTTTGAGGCATTCACCAGCCCCAAATCCTTCTCCTGAGCCAACCGCATCCTATTCAGAAGATCTGCTCTATCCACTGCTTCCAAACCCAAAGGTTCCTGTGAAACAGCACACAAGCTCAAAGCACTGATCTCTCCCACCAGAGACTCCATCTCCTGCTCCTGAGCCGAAGCTACCCTCTTCTGACTCAGAGCATCTGCAACCGTGTTAGCCTTACCAGGGTGATAGGCTATCTCCAAATCATAATCTGCCACAAGCTCCATCCACCACCTCTGTCTCAAATTCAGCTCAGGCTGAGTGAATATATACTTCCGGCTCTTATGATCTGTAAACACCTGTACCTTTGCACCATAATGATAAGATCTCCAAATCTTCAGGGCAAAAACTACAGCAGCCATCTCCAAATCATGAGTAGGATAGTTGCCCTCATGCTTCCGCAACTGCCGCGAAGCGTAGGCAATCACCTTCCCATGCTGCATCAGCACACACCCCAAACCAACTCTAGATGTATCAGTATAAACCACATAGGGTTCTCCCTGCTCAGGCAAAACCAACACTAGCGTAGTAGTTAACATCTCCTTAGGGCTTTCAAAGCCCTTCTCACACTCCTGTGACCAAACAAAAAAAACATCCTTCCCTATCAACTTAGTCATAGGGCGTGCTCTACTTGCAAAATCCTGCACAAACCTCCTGTAGTAACCTGCCAGACCAAGGACACTCCTGATCTCTGTGGCATTCTGCGGTCTAGGCCAATCTCTGATAGCATGAATCTTTTCCGGATCTATAGAAACCCCCTCTGCAGAAACAATGTGACCTAGAAAACCCATCTCACGCTGCCAGAAGCTACACTTGCTCAACTTTGCAAACAACTTCTGCTCCCGTAACTTCTCCAGAACTGCCCTCAAATGCACTACATGCTCCTTAGGACTCTTAGAATATACCAGGATATCGTCGATGAAAATGATGACAGACACATCAAGAAACTCCTGAAACACGCTGTTCATCAATCTCATAAACGCTGCTGGTGCGTTGGTCAACCCGAAAGGCATCACCACAAACTCATAATGCCCATACATCGTCCTGAAAGCCGTCTTCCTCACATCTGCCTCTTTAATCGGTACCTGATGATAACCCGACGCCAGATCTACCTTGGAGAACCAAGTAGCACCCCTCAACTGATCCAACAACTCATCAATCCTAGGAAGAGGATACTTGTTCTTCACAGTGACCCGGTTCAAACCCCGATAATCAATGCATAACCTGAAACTCCCATCCTTCTTCTTCACAAACAACACCGGCGCTCCCCACGGTGATACACTAGGACGGATGAATCCCTTACTCAACAAATCCTCTAGCTGCTTCTTCAGCTCTGCCATCTCTGCTGGAGCCATTCTGTAAGGAGCCTTGGATAACGGTGTCGTCCCCGGTTCCAGTTCAATGGTAAAAGGATCCGACCGAGATGGTGGTAATCCCTGCAAAGACTGAAACACATCCTCAAACTCCTCCACTATCGGAATACCGCTAACCGTAGACTTCCCCACTGACTCTTGCATAGATATAGTAACCAAATAAGCCTCACGGCCCTTCTCGATCATCTTCCCAGCCTGAATGGCTGAGATCACGAGACTCCCCAAAGCCGGTCTAATACCCTGAAAAACCAACTTCCCTCCTGGACGCTCAAACTCCACTCTACCCCGATGGCAATCCAAATGCACCATATGCCGATGCAACCAATCCATCCCGAGAATAATATCATACAACTCCACTGGACTGATAAGCAAATCCGCTGGCCATGACTCTCCTGCGATCTGAATATCAACTCCTCTAGCTCGTCCAATAACTCCTGTACGCTCTCCGGGATCCAATAACAATCCAATATCATATCCAATAATAATCCAATGATGATCCAATAACAATCCAATATCATAGCATAAACAATATCCAATAATCAATATCCAATAATAATCCAATAATGATCTAATAATAATCCAATAACAATCCAATATCATAGCATAAACAATATCCAAATACAAAACAACAAGAAACATGAAACCCGCAACCTAGCAATGTTTCTAATGACTCAACTCTAACAACCTAGCAATGCCAAACAACATCCAATCGAGTCCCTAGAACATCCTCCTCTTCATTGCCTTGATTCCACGATCACACTTTGCCTTTACCTGCACCAGAAACACATATTGAGATGCATGAGTATTTGATAAACACTTAGTGAGGCAATCCTCTCATCTACTGGGCTATACACACAAGCAACAGTGATTCCAATGTTCCAAACAAACAAAAAACAAAACAAACAAACCAGAAAATCAAACATCGTCTCGCTGGAAGGGAGGTGTCGACCGACACTGGCCTTGGTGTCGACCGACAGTACCCCACAGTGTCGATCGATGCCCAATTTGCTGGTGTCGACCGACACCAAGTGGTGTCGATCGACACTCCCTCTGCAATCGCGATTCGCTCGAAGCCGAGAGTCGAATCTCGCTTCCAATCTCCTCCAAATCGCCCAATACTCATAACCCAAGCCAAATACGTCCATAGGAACCTGTAGCAACTAATTCAGCAAGAAAAACACACAAAACAACAACAAACAAGCAAGAACAAGGAAATCAAAGGCTTAGATTAGCCATGGTCATGCACTCACCTCTTTGCAGGAAGTTTCTGACCAACAATGGACGAATCCACACTCCCAGCAAGCTTCCCACACGTTCCTAGCCTTGAATCCTAACTCCCACAGCAAGATCTCACCCACAAAGCCTTGAAATCTCACAAAGACTCCCAAAAACTCAAGAACAATATTTTCTCCTCTTTCTCTTTGTTTTCAGCGGCTAGACAACAACAAAACACGACCTAGATCGTTCTTCCACTTAAATATCACGGTTTTAATGGTTCTCCTCAAACCAAACCGACCTAAAATCAATAATTAAATTGAACCGGTCGAACCAGAAAACAATCAGTGTCGATCGACACCTCGTGTGGTGTCGATCGATACCCTCACCAAATTACCAAAAAATGGTTTGCGGGTGTTACAACATCTAACTGGAGCAGAGGCCAATTGCGACCAACAACAGTACCAAGAATGGCACGGATGGTAGCATGCTTAACAACCGGACTAAACATGTCATGGTAGTTGTAACACCCGCAAACCAAATTTGGTGTTTTGGGGGTGGGTGTCGATCGACACCATGGGAGTGTCGATCGACACCAGCTTCTATGGTTCGACCAGATTGATTCAAATTATTGTTTTTGGTTTGGTTTGGTTCAATTGAAGTGCCTAACCGATGTATATAAGTGAAAACTCGACCTAGGTCGTGAAAAGAGATTGTCTTGGCCATTTTATCAGAAAAGAGAGAAGAGAGAGTGTTCTTGAGGGGATTAAGAGATTCTAAGCTGTTTTGGTGAGATCTGTTCCTGTGGAGTGGAGATCTTGTGCTAGGAACAAAGGAGAAGGTTTCTAAGGGTTGGATACATCGTTGTTGAGTCATAATCTTCCTGCAAAAGAGGTGAGTGCATGACCATGGCTTATCTAAGCCTGAGAATCCTTTGTTTGCTTGATTTGTTGTGTTATGTGGTGTTTTTCTTGTTTGTGGTGGTTGTGTTATGGTTATTATAGGTTCCTGAAGCTTTTGGGTGAGTTTGGGACGGATTGGAGATGATTGGTAATGGAGATTCAACGATCGGCTTCGAGCAAAACGTGTCTGCGAAGGGAGTGTCGATCGACACCAGTTAGGTGTCGGTCAACACCATGTTTGGCCTGTGTCGATCGACACCAAGTTGCTTGATTCGTGATTTTCCTGCTTTGTTTGTGTTTGGTTGTTATTTGTTAAGCATTGGTTTCTCAGTTGCTTGTGTGTATAGCCCAGTAGATGGGAGGATTGCCTCACTAAGTATTTGTGAAAATACTTACGCATCTCAATTGTTGTTTGTGGTGTGCAGATATGTGACGTGGAATCATGGCGATGTGGAGGAGGATGATCTAGGGTCTCGTTTGTGTGTTACTGGTTATATTCTTTATGTTGGAACCTTGGATAGAGATATGATAGGTTGTGGATAGGATGGTTAGGAGTGTTACTGTATTGATGATGTATTAATTTTGTATTATTGGTATGTTTCCGCTGTGCTTAATGGTTATTGCTGGTTTAATGATGAGTTGTGGTTTGGGTTGGTTAATTAAGTAGTATGGGATGCTTAATTATGTATTGTATTTATTATAAAAAAAAACGGGTCGGGTCGTTTCAATTTGGTATCAGAGCCCTTACGGTTCTAGGGCGGTTATGTGGATGGTTTAGAGCGGTTTAGGAATTTAATTGGTGGAATTATTTTCCTTGTTCTTGATGCATGATGTTGTGTGATGGAATTGATTATGAGTAGTTAGTCAATTTTCATGTGGTATGGAGTCCTTGTATCATCCTCTTCGAGCCTTCAATGAGATTCCACGGGAAGTGATTTTGTGTGTTGTTAGTTGTGTAGTGTTTTTAGCTTCTGTGCGGGAGGTGCAGTTAGCTATTGAAAGTTGTTGGAAAGTGGTGGATCACGCCGGTATCGGGAAATATCGTTGGCGGTGATTGGTGGGAGTGGATGTTTTGCAAACGAAGTTCTTTTGAATTTTTGACTTGTATGTCATGTGGAAAGGAATTTGCGCGGGATTTCTAAAAGTGGAAAGTTTCTTAAAATGGAAAATTTTTCGGGAGGTAGAACTTGTCCATTTTTGGAAAGGTTTATGCTGGTCAGGTGGGGGCCTGAGGGTGTGGCTGGTGTTGCTGGAGGTCCAGCAGGTGTTGTGAGTGTGGCAACATGTTTTGCTTAGACCGAGATGACCGTATTGCGGATTTACTGGCAGTGTTGTTGGAGAGGATTTAATAAGATGATTAGTTCTTATTGAATCTTGATGTGGAATGGATTAAGGGATTATGCAATTCTGAAAATAGAAAGTTCCAGAAAAGAAAGTTTCCATAAATGGAAAGTTCCAGAAAATGAAAGTTTCTAAAAAGGGAAAGTTCTATGAATAGTTAGGACTTATCTATTTTTGGGAAACGGGATGTGAAATGCCGGAGTGGCGGGAATATTTAGAGGTTGACCGGATGAATGGTCATAGATGAGATGATTAGTTCTCAAAGATTTTTGATTGGTAGTGTTACGGTGCTACGAGATGTGCGGGTTCTAAAAAAATGGGAAGTTGTATGAATAGTTAAAGCTTGTCTAATTATGGAAGGTGCGGTTGCAAATAAATAGAAAGTTCTATGAATAGTTAGAACTTGTCTATTTATGGAAATGGCGTGTGTAAACACCCAAATGGTTGAGATGTTTTTGAGTTGGCCTGAAGAGTGGTCATGGTGGTGGTGATATTCTGGTGAGAGAATATGGTGATTGGTAGAGCATTGCAATGTTATACACGAACCACATGAGGTAGTTCCGGTCGGGAGATGCTTATTGACGTTAGGACTTGTTTGCTNACCTCGGAGGTCGGGGTTGATCTCGTGTTTTTGTGTTGTGCTGACTAGTGGGGTCAGGGTTGTGTGGCCGTTTGGTCACGTGGATGTGCGGGCCGTGGTGACGGTTGCACGAAAGTCCTTGGTGGAGGGACGATGTTGCAGGATTCGANGGTAGTTCCGGTCGGGAGATGCTTATTGACGTTAGGACTTGTTTGCTCATGCGGAGATGATTAGTTCTCCGGNACGAATCCATATTGGTGGGGGAGAATTGTAACACCCGCAAACCAAATTTGGTGTTTTGGGGGTGGGTGTCGATCGACACCAGCTTCAATGGTTCGACCAGATTGATTTAAATTGTTGTTTTTGGTTTGGTTTGGTTCAATTGAAGTGCCTAACCGATGTATATAAGTGAAAAATCGACCTAGGTCGTGAAAAGAGATTGTCTTGGCCGTTTTATGAGAAAAGAAAGAAGAGAGAGTGTTCTTGTGGGGATTAAGAGATTCTAAGCTGTTTTGATGAGATCTGTTCCTGTGGAGTGCAGATATTGTGCTAGGAACAAAGGAGAAGGCTTCTAAGGGTTGGATACATCGTTGTTGAGTCATAATCTTCCTGCAAAAGAGGTGAGTGCATGACCATGGCTTATCTAAGCCTGAGAATCCTTTGTTTGCTTGATTTGTTGTGTTTTGTGGTGTTGTTATTGTTTGTGGTGGTTGTCTTATGGTTATTATAGGTTCCTGAAGCTTTTGGGTGAGTTTGGGACGGATTGGAGATGATTGGAAACGGAGATTTGACGATCGGCTTCGAGCAGAACGTGTCTGCGAAGGAAGTGTCGATCGACACCAGTTAGGTGTTGGTCGACACCATGTTTGGCCTGTGTCGATCGACACCTCTCTGGTGTCGGTCGACACCAAGTTGCTTGATTCGTGATTTTCCTGGTTTGTTTGTGTTTGGTTGTTATTTGTTAAGCATTGGTTTCTCAGTTGCTTGTGTGTATAGCCCAGTAGATGGGAGGATTGCCTCACTAAGTATTTGTGATAATACTTACGCATCTCAATTGTTGTTTGTGGTGTGCAGATATGTGACGTGGAATCATGGCGATGAGGAGGAGGATGATCTAGGGTCTTGTTTGTGTGTTTCTGGTTATATTCTTTATGTTGGAACCTTGGATAGAGATATGCTAGGTTGTGGATAGGATGGTTAGGAGTGTTATTGTATTGATGATGTATTAGTTTTGTATTATTGGTATGTTTCCGCTGTACTTAATGGTTATTGCTGGTTTAATGATGATTTGTGGTTTGGGTTGGTTAATTAAGTAGTATGGGATGCTTAATTATATATTGTATTTATTATAAAAAAAAACGGGTCGAGTCGTTTCAGTAGTCGAGACCAGGGCGTTGGTGAAAGCCTTTGGCAACTAGACGGGCCTTGTACTTGTCCATGGAGCCATCGGGGTTGCGCTTAATACGAAAAACCCATTTAGAGCCAACAATGTTCTTTGCTTGTGAGCGATCAACAAGATCAAAAGTGTCATTTCGCTTAAAAGCATCAGTTTCAGCATGAATGGCCTGTGTCCACTTCTCGTCCTTAAGAGCTTGAACATGACTAACCGGTTCAATCTCTTTGAGAACAGCAGTGAGACCATAGCAAGGATTTGGTTTCCTAATGTTGTCCTTGGCTCGAGTCTGCATGATGTGTTCGTTTTGAGGAGGAGGCGGTGCGAGTGGAGGACCAGAGGAAGCCGAAACAGAGTGCTCTGCAACCGAAGATGCTGAGGAGGAAGCAGGCGATGACTCCAGCGATGGTGTGTCAATACTCGGAGGTGAAGAATCAGACGATGGGGCGTCAGGGAGCATGAGTGACCGATCAAAGGTAGGGATGATAGAGGCAGAAAATGAGTCGGAGGTCGATGGTTCAGGAAAGGAGAAGAGATGAGAGTTTGTTGGTGAGTAAAAGGGGAAAACTGACTCGACGAACTGAACGTGGCAAGAGACATAAGCACGAGAGGTTGACACATCTAAGTAGAGATAGGCACTTTGGGTGAGAGAGTAGCCTAGAAAAACATAGGGAGTGGATCTTGGACTGAACTTGTTGTGACCATACGGTCGAATCCAAGGGTAACACAAACAGCCAAAGGTACGGAGTTTGGTGTAATTGGGTACGATTCCGAAAAGTAAGTGATAATGAGAAGAATAAGAGAGATTTGGGGTTGTAAGTCGGTTTATAAGGTAGACAGCAGTGGAGAAAGAGTAAGTCCAATAGGTGTTTGGTACGGATGCATGGGTGAGAAGCGAGAGACCGGTTTCAACAATATGGCGATGTTTTGTTTCAGCCATGCCATTGTGCTCAGGAGTGTGAGGAGGAGAAGTGAAATGTGAAATTCCATTTGTTGCCAAGAACTCTTTAAGAGCAAGGAACTCCCCCCCCCCCCCAATGTCCGAGAAGAGCCTTGAAGATTGGAAATATTTGAGCAACCTGAGATTTTTGTTTGAGAGGGTACAACCAGGTGTATCTTGTGTAATGATCCACATATATAACATAATATTTGTACCCATCTACAGAGACAACATGTGATGTCCAAACATCAGAATAAAGTATGTCAAGAGGAGCTTTTGATTGTAAAAAGGAAGTAGAGAAAGGTAACTTATGGCTTTTATTGCTAGAACAAGAGTTGCAAAATAAATGAGAAGACAAAGAAGCAGAAATAGGTAAAGAAAACTTGGAAACCATATGATGATAAGTCTGAGAATTTGGGTGTCTTAATCTAGAGTGCCAAGAGGATGGTGTCGTCTTGGAGCAGCTGAACGTAGAAACAGAGGTTAGAACAGTGTTTGGGACGGTGATCGGCCACTCATATACACCTTCATTGGCCTCCCCGTGCATAGATCCTTCACCTGAAAAGTAAAAGGACACAGTTGAATCATTACATTGTTACTTTGACAAAGTTTGTTGGCAGAGATCAAATTTTTCTTCATTGCAGGAACACATAAAACATTAGTGAGCTTAAGGTTCCGTGAATTAGAGGGAAGGGAGATGAAACCAGAGTGAGTTATGGGGAGATTCGATCCATTCCCAACCATAACGTTTTCTCCACCAGTGTACGGAGCATGGAGAGAGAGATTGGAGAGATAACTCGCAATGTGGTGTGACGCAGCACTATCAAGAAGCCACGGAGAGAGGTCGGGGTGAGGTGAGCTTGTTGTGTGATGAGCCTGAGGTTGTTGTTGCCATTGAGGCGTGGGAGGCGGCAAGTGAGGTGCATACCAAGGCACAAGACCACGATATGGAGCAGAATAGTGTGGTGAGTAAGAAGGAGTCGGTGATGGTGCTCTGTATTGTGGACATCTGCGAGCACCATGTCCTTTAACTCCACAGATTTGACACTTCCCAAGATATAGGCGAGATGGACGGAAACCACCACGTGAAGGGTTGTAGCCACCACGCGAAGATGAATTAGACTGTCGAGAGGAGAACTGAGTGGCATTCGCAGTCACTGGAATAGAGAAATCTGTTTTTCCAAAGACCTTGAGTGCGTTCTCCTGGTTGACAAGTTTTTCATGAAGTTCAGGGATTGAGATTGGCGTGTCACGACCTTGAACCATCTCGGTAACTGCTCTGTATTCTTCTCCAAGACCATATGTGATGTAGTCAAGGAGATCTTCATGGGGAAGGGGAGCATCAAGGAAGCAAGTTTGTCAGACTTGTCGATGATGTCTCGCATATAGTCATGAATTGTTTTGTTTCCTTTAGAAACATCCTTGAGTTGGTCCTTGATTTGACGGATGTGACCACGAGAGGATTTCCCATAAGTGCTAGAGAGGGTTTGCCAGAGATCCTGTGTTGTTGTAGTACGAGCAACAATCGGTTGGATGGAGAGGGAGAGAGAACCTAGTACAACGCTGAAGAGGAGCTTGTCTTGACGTTTCCAGGCTGTAAGATTTGGATTTGGTTGGTTTTCAGCGGTAGCAGTGGTGATTGTTGCAGCAGGCGTGTTGTCTTCATCGGTGATGAAGACATGATGGTCATGAGCCTCAAGAAGAGATTGAACTTGCAGATGCCAAGTGATGAAGTTGTTTGGCGTGAGTTTGGTGATGTTGGCCATGTTGAGAGAGATCAGGGTTTTTGCAGGTTCGGAGATGTTGAAGACAGGGGAGGGTTCAACAGAGGTAGAGGAGGCGTCAGATGCCATTGCAGAAGAAGAAGAGAGATTGCAGAGAAAGAAAAAGAAATAGAAATAAGATCGACAGAGAGGTTTAAGGTTTTCGGATCAAATAAGCTCCTTGGGACTCAAGCACTCGAGAGGTCACAAAGCGTCCGTGCAAAGGAGTTAGAGCGGTTTTACTTAAACCTGTTAGATAAGGCAATGAAGAAAGAGAGCGTTGAGATTGCTGAGGAAGCTATGAAGTTAGTTAACAACACCATCTGCAAGATGATTATGGGGAGGAGTTGTTCTGAGGAGAATGGTGAAGCTGAGAGAGTCATAAGCTTGGTGGCCAAGTCAGATGCCTTAGCAAAGAAGTTCTTCTTGGCAGCCATCCTGCGCAAACCCCTTCCGAAATTTGGGATCTCACTGTTCAAAAAGGAGTTATTGGATGTTTTGAGCAAGTTTGACGAAGTGTTAGAGAAGATTCTTGTGGAAAACAAAGAGAAATTGGATCAGGAGCATCAACAAGATACTGTCATGATGGATAAGCTATTGGAAGCTTATGGAGACGAAAACGCAGACTGTAAAATCAGTAGAGACCATATCAAGTCCTTGTTTGTGGTAAATGTTCCTTTTATTGACAAGTTAAGCGAACACCACTGTTTTGACTAAGAAATGTTTGCTACTGCAGGATTTGTTCGTAGCAGGCACCGACACCTCGACGCACACTATACAATGGATCATGGCCGAGATCATACACAATTCCTACATTCTTGAGATACTGAGAGAAGAAATTGATTCCGTTGTAGGGAAAACAAGGTTGATTCAAGAAACTGATCTACCGAACCTCCCTTACTTACAAGCGATTGTCAAAGAAGGGCTAAGATTGCATCCGCCGGTCCCCCTTGTGGTAAGGACGTTACAAGAAAGGTGTATGATCGGAGGGTTTTATGTACTGGAGAAGACAACACTTCTTGTTAATGGTTATGCTATGATGAGAGATCCCGAGTACTGGGAATATCCTCTAGAGTTTAAGCCAGAGAGGTTTCTAACTTCTTCAATGAAAAAAGATGAGATAAGAGATGAAGTCCTAAAATACATTCCTTTCGGGAGCGGCAGAAGAGGCTGTGCTGGAGCAAATCTAGCTTATGTCTCTGTAGGAACCGCGATTGGAGTGATGTGCCAATGCTTTGATTGGAAGACCAAAGAAGATAAGGTCAACATGGATGAGGCTGCTGGGAAAATAACGTTGACCATGGCTCATCCCCCTAAGTGCACTCTTGTTCCTCGAACCCTAATCCCTTTAACTTTATGTATGCAGATTCCCATTTCCTGACTTGGTCTCATAGTTAAAAAATTTCCTCGGTTTATCGAGAGATGAAAAAAAGACCAACGAGAATTGATCATTAGACCAACGAGAGTTGATCATAAGATCATCGAGAGATGATAAAAAGACCATCGAGAGATGATCATAAGACCAAAGAGAGTTGATCAGATGTGTTTTTGTCCCTGTGCCTCTATATGTATACGTAATACCTACAAGACAGAATACGAAACAGAACGAATCAACAGACTGTCACCCAAATCTAACCAGAAGATTGAAAAACACTAGGAATATACAATAATGTACCTCGATGGACATGCCTTAACAAGAAGATCATTCGTTAGATAATAAGGAGATATAAAGGATAGTCATATAAAGAAAAGCAACAAAACTTACATGAAATTAACACAGACATCTACACGATCCTTCCTTCTTTCACTAGAAGAAATACACAGACTTTTGCTTGTAGATCAACGAGCGTTGATTAGATATATCAACGAGGTTGATGATTGGATCAACGTGAACTGATTAGGACATGTTTATCCTATGATCTCTACAAGAATACCAAAACAAAACAGAGTTAGAACTTAAGACTTCATACGATCTTGAATCTTGATAATTAACCTTACGGAGGAGGAGGAAAACTCAGCTCTTCTGCTTGATGTTGAGTAACGCCAACATTTTCTTCCTCTAGCGTCGTCATCGTCATGAGAAACTGTTGTTGCAGATACGCAAAATCAAAATAAGGCTGCAGTTGGTGACCTTGAGGAGGAGGAGGAGGAGGAGGAGGAGGAGGAGGAGGGAGAATCGGTGCACTTTGCTCTTGCTGTTGCTTCTCGGTAACGACACCATGTTGTTATTCCTCATGGTTTAATAATTCATTGATGGTGTTAAAGAACCCGTCATCCAACACGTCTTCTTGGGTCATCACCATCCCAGATCTTGAACCGTACCTTGACCTTGCGGAGGAGGAGGAGCAAGACTCGGCTGCTGTTGTTGAACGCCAACATTTTCTTCATCTAGCGTTCTTATAAATTGCTGATACGCAGAATCATAATGAGGCTGCAGTTGGTGTGAATCTGGCCGGGCTGCACTAAACTGCCATCGATGCGGTCGGTAAGAATCTAGCGGGCCTGGCCAAAACTGCTGCTGCTGTTGATACGCCAAATCACTAGGCTGCGGTTGATAGGAATCTAGCTGGGCTGGCTGAAACAGAAGTTGTTGTTGATACGCAATATCATGATGAGGCTGCGGCTACGGTTGGTAAGAATCTAGCGGCTGCTGTTGATGATACTTGACAGTAGGAGGCTGCTGCTGCTCATTCTCTTCTTCCTCTGCTTTCTTCTTCATCTTTATTGCTTGTGTAATCCGATAGATCTTGCACAAAGAATAGTCCTACACGCATATGCACCAACCAAAATAAAACTCACAATAAAATCCAAAAAGAAAAACTTAATAACTTGGGAACCAAGAAACGCATACATACCTTTACGTCATCATCAGCAGAAGCAGAAGGCGGACACTGATCAACCCAGTATTCATGCATCAACCAACTAGTTTTTACGCCATTAGGTTGTTTCCCCACGTAGTATGATAGTGCGGTTTTGGAACCAACGAGGCCTTGTCCCATCATCAATCTCCTCGGAAGCAACTGTTGCGTGCCAATATCCGCCTTTGTCGCAACGTTTCTGCTTTTTCCCACCTTTACCCATCTTGTTCTTCTTTGATATAAAGAACCATTCTGTATCATTACCCTTCTTGAATTTCACTACATATTTCCAAAACATATTCAAGTAAGCGATTGCACAAAGAGAAAGCAGAGATAAAGTTGATAAAAATAAAACCTAAATGATTAAGAAGTAATGTTTTTGTTCCACAAGCTAAGGAGACAAACCTGTTAGTTGTTCTGGATTGGACTCGTAGATGTTCACGAGATGAACAGGAAGGTCGACCAAGAAGTCTCTGTTTCCGCCCAAGTAGTCTCGTTTCTGGCAAAGTAACAAGAGGACCTCCAAGTCGTTTGGTCTATAGTTAAAACCTGGCGGAAGGCAAGGTCTTGTCGAAGGAGGCCGAGAAGACAAACTATGATCAGCTGAAGAAGAAGAAGAAGACAAGTGATGATCATCAGCTGAAGAAGAAGGAATCCCTGACGGTTCCGGTTCCGGTTCTGGCAAGGATCTTTCTTTACGCTTGTTTCTTCCAGGCATCGGCATCGAGTAGCTTTAGACTATCAGATAGAAAGTATCAAAGTACGTAATATGATTTGTAAGATATTCAACGTAGGTTTATGATATATGCATGTATCGTTTATTTATATGGATTGTAATAAGTCGGTGGCCATGTATATATATATGAATTAGGAGAGTTAAGCGTGCGGGCAAGAATTAAATAACAACAAATATCAAATTAATATTTTATTTTCAAATTAGATTTTTGTTCTTTTAAAAAATGTTCAAAATTGTAATTATTTTTGTATTTTAAACTTTTAATCTCACATTTTGAAATGGAAAATGAAAAGAGTATTTAATAAAATGTTTATTAAAGTCTTCTATATATGTAAATTTCTTAAAAATATTTTGAAGCCCATTTGCAAATTTTCAATTATTTAATGAGCCCAACACATATTACATGGTTAATTAAAATTAGGTAAAATTTGGGTCAAAATAATTTATAATTTCGTTTAAACCATTAAGAAAAATTAGAAAGCAACCCATAAAAGGGTTTCTAGTACTTGATCATACAAACTTTCAAAATAATTATAAAGTTTGCATATACAAAAAGTTTGTTAACTAATGTGCCTTCAGCTTAAACTCCTCCAGTTTACCCTTAATGCTGCATTATGTGCTTTATGTAATAACGTCCAGCAAATTCCAAGCTAAAAAAATTAGAAAACACATTCATAAGTTAAACCCTAACATTATACACCACTTGACATTTATGAACATTAAAAACTTACATAGCCTTGTGATTCTCAAGTCCTTCAAACTCCGGTTTTATAATGATCTTGGAGGAGGCCAATATGTTTACAATACACGGTTCACCTAGGGATGTTTAAAGTGTTAAAAAAGTCTGCTAAATGAGTATACAACCTAGTCTTTAGCATTTGTTCAATCTAGCAAGTTCTATTAATAGTACATACCTTCATACTCTCCAACCCTCCAGAAACGCAGTACACAAAACACCGGCTCAGTTTGATATGTGAGATGGCATCCAGATGACTCCCATGAAGTCATGAAAAGGTTAGCATAGTAATTCATTGCACGACACTTTACAGTTTCATTCCTACAGATGAATATACTTGTTACACTCTATAATAAAGACAAACTTATAAATCTTAAAATCAGTAAAGATGGAATAAATGTGACTTACCTGCCATTTAATAGTGTCAAAACAACTTCATTACCACCATTTCCATTTCTTTGATTTCTTCTGTCCTCCACAGCTACTACACATCCGCAAACATCTATGTTTGAAAAAAGTCAGGAATTTTCTTTACAATGTATGTCTCCAAAGCTTTTTAACATTCACATGAAACTATTTTGGTAAAAGTTCAATTTATACTTTTCTATTGGAGGGACCAATACACAAAGTTCCAAAATTCTTTTAAAGTTTCTAGATAACTCAATACAAAGATAGTAAAAAATTCAATCAAATTTAGTTATCCTATGATAACTTAAATAAACTACAAACAAATTTAGAAAAACGTACCGAAAGAGATGTGATGATTGATCCTTCCACGATATATATCATCCAAATCTTCGAATCAGAAGTAATTTTTGGAGTTGATTGATTCGAGCAGGAACATGGTTGAATCATCCGTAAACTTGATCTGAAAAGGATGATGAGTATTCCTCTCCCTGAGGGTTGGATTGATGATTTGGAAATCCCAAATTTCATACCATTCGCCCTCGTCAATATACTTCTGGAGCTTTTTAAGTATAGTTGGGCCTCAATCGTGTCACCCTTCAAAGTTTGTTAATAATTGAGTAAGTAATCTAGTATATAAACACTACTAAAATAAAAATATATGTAAAATTGATTTTCGATTAACTTCTCTAACCTTTGTATCCACAAGAAGAAGAACACGTTTTGTGAAGAATTCGGTGATATGCCAAGAATTCAAAACTTTAGCGTGAATACACCAGTTCGTTCTTCCTCGATGAAGATCAGAAATGTAATCGATTCTCATGATTTTACCAAATTAGGGCTTCTTACTCTTTCTTCTCTGTTATCGAAGACGAAAACGGGATTTCGGATTTGTAAGAATACAAACAGTCACGATTAAACGTAGTATTGCGTCTTAATCGTTTTAGTGTCTAATAATTTTTTTTTGAATATTTAAAATTTTAATATTTATAATTATGATTATAATTACAGATTAAAAGTATTTTTTTAGTCAGTATATTTGATGTTAATTTATTATTACATTGTTCTAAGTGTTTATAATTAAAAAATACATTTTATGATACAGCAAAACTATTTATTTGCAAAAAACATTATTGTAACTAATTTATCTTATCAATATCGTCATTTCTTGGTCTTAGAATAACTCTTTCACTAAAGAATTTTGGATCAGTTCTCCTGGTAGTTAATATATAGACATTATGATACATATAACAATTATTTAATTTCATACAACATTGTTGATAACAATAACAAAATGATTTTCTTCAATATGAATTTCTATATCCTAATTTCATAGCAATCTTATCATTTGTGATATGTTACATGCAGAAAAAAAATAATATTGAGGATTATGGCAAATTTGTAATGTTAAATCTATTCTTTTGTTATATTTTGAAAACATCTATGATCTTTCTAATTTTTTATAGTAGTTAATATGCTAAGTCATTTTTTTGTTTGTCTTTTATTTTTTAGGCAATGTTTCATCATTATTTTATTTTCGACAATTTTAATATCTGACTTTTTAAAGAAGTAATGTTCTTACCAAAATAGATAAAATGTTTTAAACCTATTAAACTTTTGTATTTTAGAGAGAGAAAAGTCGAATTCTAATCAATAATTAAATTATTAAATTGAATTGTTGTTATTTTTAGAAATATACAAAATTTGCAGTTAATTTGTATTTTAAGTATTTAATTTCACCTTTTAAAATGGACATAGTTAATAAGATTTTTATTATTTTCCTATATATGTAAACTTTTATATAATTTTTTGAAGCCCAATTAAAATTTTCATGAATTTGATGAGCCAAATACATTCGTTATGGTTAATTAAATTATGTTGGATAAGGATTTGCGTCACAATAATTTACTTCGTTTAAGCAATAGAAATTATATTAGAAAAGTAACATAAATTCGAGGTCATACAAACATTACAAATAGTTATAAAGTTTACATATCCAAAAAAGTTTTTTTTATAACTAATTTGCCTTCACCTTAAGCCCCTTAAGATTATTCTTCATGCTCCATTATATGATTTATGTAATAGCGTCCAACAGATTCGGAGCTAATATATAGAAGCACATTCATAAGTTAAACCCTAGCATGATATAATACTTGGTATTAATAAACATTTAAACTTACATAGCCTTGTGATGCTCAAGTCCTTCAAAATCTGGTTTTATAAAGATCTTGAAGGAAGCCAATGTGTTTTCAATACACGGTTTACCTAGAGATGTTTAAAGTGTTATAAAAGTTTAGTAAGTGAGTATACAAAATAGCTAGTCTTTAGCATTTATTAAAACTTGTAACTGTTATTAACAGTCATACCTTCATACTCTCCAACCCTCCAGAAACGCAGTACACAAAACACCGGTTCGTTTCGATATGTGAGATTGCATCCTGACGACTCCCATGAATACATGAAAAGGGTAGCATAGTTGTTGACTGCACGACACTTTATAGATTCATTCCTACAGATGAAGATAGTAGAAATATTTTATAAAGAGTGAGATTTAAAACTCTTAGCAACATGATATGTGGAATAAATGTGTCTTACCTGCCATTTAATAGCGTGAAAACAACTTCATTATCATGTTTTCTGTTGTCCGTTACAGCTACTACACATCCGCAAACATCTATTTTTTTTGCCAAAAAGTCAAATTTTTATTCCAAAAAGATGAATAATTGTTTCCAAATCTATCATATACATAAAACTATTTAGTTTAAAAGTTCTATTTGTACTTTTATATGAGAGGAACCAATTCACAAAGTTCCAACTGAAAAGTCTAAAGATTTACCAACACAAAGATAGAAATAACTATGAATAAATGTTTCCAAATCTATCATCCACATAAAACTACTTAGGTAAAAGTTCTATTTGTACTTTATATGGGAGGGACCAATTCACAAAGTTCCAAAATTCTTAAAAGTCTAAAGATTTTCAAACACAAAGATAACAAAAATCTATATCCACAGGGTATAATTGAAATTATTATAAACTGTATTTTAAAAACGTACCAAAAGAGATGGGAGGATGGATTCTTGAACGATATATATCACCCAAATCTTCAAATCGGAAGTAATTTTTTGAATTTGCTGATTCCAACTGAGTCATGGTTGAATCATCCGTAAACTTGATTTGGAAAGGATGATGAGTATTCCTCTCCCTTAGTGTTGGATTGATGATTTTGAAAGTCCTAATCTCATACCATTCACCCTCATAAATATACTTCCGGAGCTTTTTTAGTGTTGTTGGAACAAAGGCCACCTTAATTGTGTCACCCTTCAAAATTTGATAAAATTGTGTTAGTAATCTAATATATAAGACTTTTAAAATAACAAATTTAAGTAGAATTGTCATTTGGCAAATTCTCTAACCTTTTCGTCCACAAGTAGAAGAACACGTTTGCTGAAGAATTCGTAGACATACCAAGAATTCAAGACCTTGGCTTGGATACACCAGTTGGTTCTTCCGCGATGAAGATCAAAAATATAATCGATACTCATGATTCTATCATATTAGGGTTTTTTCTCTTTTCTCTCAGTTGTCGGAGACGAAAAGGGGATTTCGGAATTCTAAGAAAACAAACAGTCACGATTAAATGTTTCGTCTTAACGTTTTAGCGTTTCACCTTTTTTTTCACTATTAGATATTATTATTTAAATTATGATAACAGATGAAAGACATATTTTGTTTTTAATAGATATGATGCAAGATTCTAAGTTAAATGTGTTTGAGATTTAATTGTTAATATTTAGACTTTATGATACAATCAACAATTATATTTACCATTACATAAATATATATTCTATCTAATTACATAGCAATATTACCATTTTAGATATATTACAACTAATTGTAATGAGTATTATGAGACACATTGTATTTTAAAGATCATAAAAATTGTTTATTTAATTATAGAAAATAAATTTAGATTTAAAAATCCAAAACAATTTTCAATTACAAACATAATAATTAAACAATCTCAAAAACTTCTTTGAAAACAACATTAAGTGTTTTATTCTGGCATTTCCCATCTTTATCTGTAATTAACACCTTCAATCCTTTTCTGGTTGTGACTCGAGAGAAGGCAACATAAAGCTGTCCATGTGTGAAAACCGGTTTCGGAAGAAACAATCCAACATGTTCTAGCGTCTGACCATGGTATTGTATTCCATCCAAGTTTGAAATCGAGATTTCTTTTTCGTTGATTTCAATATACTATCTTCACAGTCAACAATGGATTTTTGAACGTTAAGATGCGCCAATGAGTTATCTTCAGAAGAACTTGATTCTTGACTGCTTTTTCTGTATTTTTTTAACTGGTTCCGGAATGCTATCCTCACTAAAGAAAAGAAATTGTTCTGGTTGAAGTTGCGAACAGAGTGCATCTTCATCAACTTCTGGACTTTTCTTGGTGGATCGACGAACTCCAGATGAACGTTTCATTATGATTATGCATATATACATTTGTAAAAAGTGAATGTAAATTTACAATAATACAAATTAATGTAAAGCTTGATTTTGCTTTACCTTTTACGTCAAACAACAAGAACTCAAGAATTGGTTCAGTTTTTTTTTTCTTTTTCTAGTTGTCATTGTAAAATATGAAGACTTACATATATATAACATGTAGTAGATAAGTTTTCACATTTGATAATATTATATTTCCTAAAATTTCGTATTGAATAAGCACAATATTCTGGATTACCAATAAGTTTTTAATATAGTAAAATTTGTTAACATATTCGAGAATGATCATTTTCCTAATTTCTCATATTGAATATTCAGATTATTAAATTTGGCATTTTATTTTTAACGTATTATCATTATTTCTGGAATTTTGATTTATTTCAAAAAAGTTTTACTTTGGGGTTTAGAGATATTCTAACTATCATTATTTCCCAAACGATTATATAGTATGTTTTTTATTTTATGTCACATTATATATATAATTATAATATTCGTTTATTTTTAACATAATTATAGTAAATGACTGAAATTTTTTTTTACCAATACCAAAACGTTTAGATGTTTTGAAGCGTTAGAAATTGTCTACATAAATTAAAATTTTATTTCAAAAATTAAACCAAAAAAAAGTCCAAAATAAAATTAAACCAATATCATGTTTTGAAGTGATGTAACTTGTTCAATCTCGGGGTTCAGTTTTGATTTTTTTCCTTGTCTTCATGCTATTACCCCCACTCGACCCAACATTGCTTTCTGTATGTTCTCTCTTAGATAAAGTCAAACTCATTTCAGCTGGTGCGATTTGTAACTTATGATCGTCGATATCCGAAGAATTATTTGAAAGTTCATTCCTTCCATAGAGTTCCTACATTGAAATTATATACATTGAGATTTAAAAGATATAGAATTCATAATGGTATTATGGGTATTTGTTTTTTTTTTTTTGACTTTAGTACCTTGCCAAATTGCACAACCATATCATCCTTTTCCCAAAACTTTTCGACAAAATAAGCAGACTTGTCGCTTTTTAAATTCTTGATTGTAACCGAAATTTTAAACAGCATAGTCTTCCTTACTAAGACAGAGAGACTTTCAGGAATAGATGCAGTATCATCCTGACCAAGGGTGAACGATTGATTCAATACTTGTTTATATATTTTAAAACCAAAAGGACTTCAAATGATACTATACTTACTTTTGTTTTTTCCAAAGCCAGTTCTTCTGCCTTTTTTCCAATAAATAGTTGGGCAAGACCGTCAAATAAGAGCAGCTTAATCTTTTGCGAACTTCCGTACCCAACATGAAGTATGAGTTTATACCTTTTAAACAGTTTGGAATCACTTAAAATGTGCGTATAGTTCCAAATCACAATTCTTAAAAACATTTAAACAGACTAAGTGAAACTTACTTGTAATCAACATCCGTAACATCAGCATCACAAACTCCACAACTATAAAGTAAATCTGTTCCAGTTTGAGATTCTGGTGGATACGGCTGCACCTTCTTATTGCAAACTTTACAGGCAATATAATACCATTTAGGCAACAATTCAATAGAATGAATTGTCGTGATTGTCACACATGTTCGCGCCTGTAAAGAATAAATCAAACATTCATTCCCCCATAGATAATTCAGAAACAATTTAAGTTTCACGATATCAAATTTTCTTTAGAAACATTACCTCAAGTGAATAAACGATTTGGTCTATAGTAATTTTTTCGTTCGTGATGAAAAACTCCTCATATAATGTCACTTTTGGTTTCTGAGGGCTTGGATCATCATCAAGTTGTATTAAATCAACAGCATCAGTGGGCAACCTGTAAAGTTATGATAATAATAAGAATATGTATACGAATATAGCATGTCTCGTGGAATAATTTAAAAGGGATATATATATATACTTACTTCTTTCGAAACGCGTCTACTTCAGACATAACTGGATTTATCAGAATGTCGGTAGAGTTGAACGCATTGGAAATACTATAATTCCCTATAACATGGATTTAATTGGAAACCTTTAGATTTGACAATCATAAGCTCTAAGATTTCATCCGAAAATCAGATATTACCTTTCCATTCCTTCAAGCATGCAAATCGTATTACACAAACGACAACAGTATCTTGATGTTCTTTTATTTGTGTATCAAAGTCCTTTGCAAGATCACCCCACACTGTGCAATTTAACCGGGTTCCACTATATTACGAATGCATGAAATAAGAATATAAAATTAGATATGATATCTCAAATTAATTTTAATTTTCAAAAATATTTACTAAGGTTTCATACGTTAAATCTTGCAAATCGAAGCTTAATTTGACATTATCCTTCCCTTTCGTTTTGACGCTATCAAGATTTCCGACACCAACGATCTGGCCGATTACATCTACAAAACAACATTTGAATTAACATTTTTTTTCTCGTAAATTTGACTTTTAAAAACAAAGTTAACAATTCACCAAACAATACATTTTTGTCTAATTCTCCAGCTAAGATAGAAGTAAACGCCTGAAAATATTTTTCTGGAACACGAACTGGGAATTCATCACATGGTTTCACAACAGTGGTTTTATAAAAGACGATTTTAAATCCCAAAGAACTTGTCTTATAACTACTATCATAATCCACTAAGCTGAATGTATCAACTATTTTAGACTCGCTGACAGCAAGTTGGTTTTGAAATCTGCTGACCAAACCATCTTCAATAGATGCATGTATCCTTGTACCCTATATATAACGATTTGAAGTTAATAAACTAATATCGAGATTCACTAAAAAATTCATAGATAATTCAAATAAACATGACGTTTCAATTTTTTATTAGAACTTACATCACTATCAACGAAGACCATCTGAAGGGACTTGAATGACTTCCAAAGTCTTATGATACGGACTCTAATCTTTTGGTGGTCTAACGCAGGGTTGAGATTGCCTAACTGAACAAAAGTACGAACGTTCATCTTTTTAGAAGTCATATTGAGTTGTGCGTACGACTCTTAAACACATTAGCGGATCAATATTTATAGAGATGTTATACAACCGACTTGATTTTATTTTTTTTAGAATATTTTCTTACTTTCTTTTTTTAAGACGATAATGATGAGGAATGTAAACATATCATTTATGAATATTCTCGATATGCTTAATATCATTATTCAAAAAGTAAATTTAACATTTTTTTACTCCTACAGATTTAATGAAAATCATCAAGCAGTTGTAAATTACCATATGTCGATCTTTAACATAATCATTATTTTGTAAATTATAATAATGAACTTAAAATTTTAAAATTACACAAAACTCTATATGTTATCATTTGCAATTAACGATTTTATAAATAACTAGATGAGGACCCGCCCGATGTGCGAATTTAAAGTTTTATAAATTAAATTAAATTAAACAAAAATATATTAACATTTGTTGTATGTTATTTCTAAATTTTATTTTGCTATAATACACTGATTTATATCCATTTACAAATATTTTATGTATATAACTTTTAAAAGTGTGTTTTTTACACCTAAATATACTCTATGTCACAAATATATTCTTTATCACCACCTAGAAAATGTCTATATGAACATATTAAGCCAACTATTTTACTTTCACTTCTGCATAGTTTTTTAATTACTAAAATTGTTGGCTCAAACAAAATTTTGAATAAAAAATATATTACATATTATACTAATCAATGATGTATCATCACAATAATATATGACCACCATGGAGAAAAACTCGGCTCCGCTTTCATCCTTTATGGAGAGAACCTTTCGTCCAACCTCCTCCACCTTCCTCCTTTGGGGAGATAACATTGTGTCCAACCTTCTCCACCATAGAGAAAACCTCGGACCTGCTATCCTCCTGTTTGGAGAGAATATGTTCACGTCTTTTTGTTATCTCAAAATGGTTTGCTCCGACAACCAATGAAAGTAAAAACCTTTTTTTTACGTCACAAAATCTTTTGATTGTAACTGATGTTAAATTTCCTAATGTATTCGTAGAAGTGTCTTTGACACACCATGATGTAACCTCTGTCTCTGTAACGCCTCAACCGCCATCTTTCTTAGTGAGCCCATGTCCACTCTCAGTCTATCAGCCCACCTTTCTAAATGGGCCTTACATCTATTCCCGGCCCGTGGACCCATCCATATTTAATGGCCGGTTTGTTACGTTTGAGAGGCTTTAAAAACTTGTTTACCGATCCTACAAATCAACAAATGATTTTTGCCTGTGTTTGGTCCTCACTCTCACAGTTCCGACAATCACTTCTAGGAATGTCACCCATCATGAATTTCTCTCATGAATCTTGACCAAAAAAATAAGTGCATTTTGGTGACATATGTGGCCAAATCAATTATTTTAAACATTTCCGCAAACATAAGTGTTATAGTCTTTGAGCTCCTATGGATCTATCAACAACGATTTATATTTTTCCAATCTATTTTTATGTGTTTGTTGTAAGATTGTGTTTGATTAACCTATTTTATCCATCCATTAGGTTGATGAGATTCTACTCGTTATCTCCTTTTGTGATTGAATGAATAATGGTAACAATTATGTTTGCAAAAAAAGAAAAAGGAATTTATGACCAACCAATCAATGTTGAGAAATTAATTTGGCATAATTAAAGAAACAATAGAAAATTATAAGCAAGATAATATATGAATCTCAAATAATTCAAAGATGAAAATATAAATTAAATAAAACAATGTAAAAATACCACAATAAATTTTAAAATATAGTATTAGGAAAAGAAGACGCATATATTAACTTTTTTATGGGTCAATATATTAATTTTACCTATTCCCAACTGAAAAAGGAGAAAGTAGGAGAAAATTTTTGGTTTAAAAAAATAAGAAAGTTATATCTTCCCATTAAAAAAAGTTCCAATTAAACAAAATTGAAAACAATATTTTTGAATAAATTATTTAAATATGAGACGGTCTATGTTTATATAGAAGTGAGTATTTACAAAGTTTTGAATAAATAATTAACTGTATATTTTCCTAAATCCATTTTTTATATTTTTTTGTAGAATTAATAACTTAAAAGATAAAAATAATAAAATAATATTAAAGTTTCGAATTTTATGAAATATATATATATATATATATATATATATAATCTCTTTACAATTATTTAAAAACTTTGTATTATTTTATAAATTCTGTAGTTTTTGATAATTCTATTTTAGATTATTAATACTCTCTCTGTCCCACAAAGATTGATGTTTTGGAATATTTTTTTGTCCCACAAAGATTGATGTTTTGTAAACTTCAAGAAGTAATCATTGAAAATATTTAAATTTTTGAATTGTTATTGGTTTATAATTTCTCTCTCTACCAAAAAGTAATTACAAATTAATTTACAAATAAAAACTAAAATTTTTCTTAATATGTGTGAAAGTATCAAAACATCAATCTATGTGAGACAGAGGGAGTATTTTTTAAAACATTTTTTTTTGTAAGCAAATTCCTTCTATTAAATATTAACTTTTATACATGTCAAAATCTGAGATTGATAACTTGACACGTGTCATGATCCTGTTAATGGCTAACTTTGAAAACCCAACTTTATATAATAAGATCCGGAAAATTGTTATTTTAATTAACTTATAAAATCTCAACAAATATTAAAATTCAATTTAACAAATTTGTTTATAAATAAACACTAAAAATACAGAATATCGAAGATCGGATTTGAACATAGTTCTCAATAAGGATTTCGATACTTCTCAAAGGAGTCCTCAACAGCAAGATGAATATAGGAGTCAAGTGCATCACTGTATTTTACAGAAGGATAAATTTAAATCAGTATTGTTCATATCATTTAATCATTAAACAAATAAAGTTAGATTTGTTTATTACCTTAGGTCCATATCGAACCTATAGTCGGTATCATCCAAATCTTTGATTCTTGACTCACCATGATCAACGTAATTGTACCTACATATTTGAAGATAGTCAGATATATCCACATAGTTTAAAAATATAATCGAAAGATGATCCAAAGTAAGTCTCTGACTTACATGTACATGTACTCTGCAAATTCTTCACTCTTTGGGTCCTCAATAATCTCCGAGCATCCATCACTATTGGTTAGGAGAACATTATCATCTAGCATCACCGATTATAAATTTAATAAATTATTCATTATCATAATTAATTGCATTGAATTTTTAAAATAATATTTTATAAACAAATGTAATCACCTCCAAATCTTAGTGCTTTCCACATATTGAATAGACAGACCCTCTTCCTGTTACGCAGTTTGAAAGTTTTGAACATATGATTGGCATAGACTCCTGTTGCGAAGCAGTCAAGTACATATCCTCTTTGGAAAAAAGTTTATTGATATAAAAATGGTTAACCAACGTATTTTATCAAGTACTTTAAACAGTTTCAAAAGATATTTCCATTCATATATAAACTTACTCAATCGATTTGATAGTGAATTTTATGTAGCGATCAATCAAGCTCCAACGATCGGCACTATCTTCTTTTTTGAAACTCTTGATTTCACCCATATTGGTGATGCATCCAATCAAATTAACTACCATAATAAACGATTAATATGTATTATAAATAACAAATAAAAGTTTACTAAAACAATCCATTATAAAGTATGACTTACCGTAAGGCCATCTTCCATGAAACGCATTATCATAAACACGTTTAAAATCTAGATTATTAAAAGATTTGCAAATGATAGGATCCATTGCAAAACTGATAATAGTTTTTTTCTGTGAAGAAGATCCGATAACCGATTTTAGTTTTCTGGATCTGTTCTCTGTCATCCTTGACTTCGAACTTCTCTATCATATAAGTTCGATCCTCCAAGAAATTAAATTCCAGAATACTATTGAGTGATGCCGGGATAGTAGCATGTCCAAATGTACCATAATTTAGGGTATGATTATCCAAGATATTTAGATACACGAATAAATATGAAGAAACAACGAAATAAATCTGTATAATATACCTCTTCGTCTACCAAGATTAGCTCTGTCGACACATCATTCGAACGATCTCTCACTCTCCATAAACGGAAAATCTTGACACAAATCATCCATCCCATTGTCCAAGGATACAATTTGTCGAGCATCACAAATCTCGCCATTTTTTTTCTTAAAAAAACAAAAGTATTTGAGTTAGAGTGAAGTTTCGAAAGAGAGTGAAATGTAGAAGTTGAAAAGACAATAGTTTAGTTTTAAGTTTTAAAACTTGACTATAAGAATTTATAAGGTGTTAATGGTTGCATAAAAAGTATCGACTCGAAGGGATGTTACAACTCACACCTTTTAACTAAATAATTGAAAGGTTCATGAATATGTAAATATCAGAGGGTACGACTATTTAGAATACAAAAGGGAATTAATATAATAAATATTTCGATTTATGTATTATATAATAATTGAAATAATATTATAATTCAATTTTTAAATCCAATCACATTATCATAGGGGTTTAAAGTATCATTTTTTGTATATATGAAATATAAATGTCATACACTTTAAAATTAAATTCAAATTTTCATATCAGCAAAGGCATCCAACATCTGTATGACTTGAGGACATGGAGGATTGATCATGACACTGGTACAATTGTGCACCGTGGTAGCCATCAATGTATCTACATTAATAAATTTTTATAATTAGTTATCTTTTTTATAAAGGAAGCAATTATAAATATATCAGCAAGAAATGATCCGAACCTTTATTACTTTTGAGTTTGGAAAAATGTAATACACATATGATAATATCATTGTCACGATGTATCCAATGATCATAGAAGCCGTTCGGGTAGTCCTTTGGTAAACGACATGAGAAACGATCACCCCTGCAAATTATCATCATTGAGTACCTTTGAAATCTTTGGAAAAATTAAATATAAAGCTTAATAATTTAGAACAACTTACTCAATATTTTCAAGAACAATAAATAACTCTGAAAGGATCGACTTTTTTTTTTAAATAATAAGTAATATATATATAAATAAACTACAACTAGTGATCCCATAGCCACTAGCCACCTAACCACATTCACAATCAACAGCGGAATAACCAAACCAATATACAATAATAATCCAATAATAATCCAATAACAATCCAATATCATAGCATAAGCAATATCCAAATACCAAACAACAAGAAACATGAAACCAGCAACCTAACAATGTTTCTAATGACTCAACTCTAGCAACCTAGCAATGCCAGACAACATCCAATCGAGTCCCTAGAACATCCTCCTCTTCATTGCCTTGATTCCACGATCACACTTTGCCTTTACATGCACCACAAACACATATTGAGATGCATGAGTATTTGATAAACACTCAGTGAGGCAATCCTCCCATCTACTGGGCTATACACACAAGCAACAATGATTCCAATGTTCCAAACAAGCAACAAACAAAACAAACAAAACAAACAAACCAGGAAATCAAACATCGTCTCGCTGGAAGGGAGGTGTCGACCGACACCAGCCAAGTGTCGATCGACACTGGCCTTGGTGTCGACCGACACTACCCCACAGTGTCGATCGACACTCCCTCTGCAACTGCGATCCACACGAAGTTGAGAGTCGAATCTCGCTCCTAAATCTCCTCCAAATCGTCCAATACTCGAAACCCAAGCCTTATACATCCGTAGGAACCTGTAGCAACCAATTCTAGCAAGAAAAACACACAAAACGACAACAAACAAGCAAGAACAAGGAAATCAAAGGCTTAGATTAGCCATGGTCATGCACTCACCTCTTTGCAGGAAGTTTATGACCAAAAGCAACGAATCCAACACTCTCAGCAACCTTCTAACACGTTCCTAGCCCTGGATCTTCACCCCCATAGCAAGATCTCACCAAAAACACCTTGAAATCTCACAACTCTCTCAAGAATTTTTAGGAACTGTTTTTCTCCTTTTCTCTTTCTCTCAAGCGGCGTAAAACAACAAAAACACGACCCTAGGTCATTTTCCCCCTTTTAAACCTCGGTTCAATGGTTTCCTTAAACCAAACCGGCTAGAAATCGATAATTAAATTGAACCGTTCGAACCCAAAAACAAACAGTGTCGATCGACACCTCCTGTGGTGTCGATCGACACCCCCACCAAATTACCAAAAAAATGGTTTGCGGGTGTTACAATTCTCCCCCACCAATCTAGATTCGTCATCGAATCTCGTACGACCATCAGCCAAGGACTTCCGTGCCACCGTCTCCACGGCCCGCACTCCTCCGACCGATCTACAGAAGGTCACCTTTAGGCGATAGACTCACGCTCCAGGCATCATTTGCTCTCGACTTTTGGATTTTCCTTTACTCATAGGCCTAAACCTTGAGTTTTTATTGGCTCCTCATCAGACCTAAGTCTGCATGCCATAATGTTGGCTCCTCATCGGGCCTAATCCCGCATGCCATAATATATAAGGAAAATCTAAACTCGTCTCTCGGGTTGCCACCCTACAGCGCACCCCCGGATCGTCATCCGAAGTCGATATACCAACCATATTCCCAAGCCACAAAATCTCTGAATATGGCAGTATTAGGAGAATCAAGTCCCCCAAGAGCCGCGAGCAAACAATTCTGAACACGTCTGAGTCCTATCCCTATCCAGGTTTCCTTCCCGTGGCTCGCATAAAACATCTCAATGTCCTACCAACCACATATCCCCTCACTGGAATACCTCATGACCACACAAGGATCATATACTTGCTACAAGGGCCACCACAAAGACCAAAAAAAATGTCCTAAAGAGGACCGCCACCAAGGCCAAACAAATGTCCTAAATAGGACCGCCACCAAGGCCAAACAATTGTCCTAAACAGGACCACCACCAAGGCCACTCGTCCCGAAGGACCGTCACAAAGACCATCTGTCCCGAAGAACTGTCACAAAGACACTCTGGCTAAACAGCCCGCCACAAAAGCCACGCAATTGGCTAAACAGCCCACCACAAAGGCGAAACAATGGCTAAACTGCCCGCCACAAAGGCCACAAACGGCTAAACAGCCCGCCACAAAGGCCACACACGGCTAAACAGTCCGCCACAAAGGCCACACAATGTCTAAAAAGACCGCCACACACGGCACACTGACTCGAAAGTCCGCCACTAAGGCCACACAAGCCCTCCAAGGCTCTCCACCGCTAAAATGGACAAATTCTAACTCCCGTAAAACTTTCAATATTTAGTACTTTCCATTTTTAGAAACTTTCCACTTTTGGAAACTTCTATTTTAGGAAACTTTCCTCCAAAATCCTGCCTCACGGAAACTTTGTATCCCGAGCACCACCTCATCTTGTTAGTGAGTCGCAGTACCAACCACCCCAAGCGACCGAGTAAACAAGAGAGATAGGCTGGAATACTCCATTCCCGCTCCAGCCACGGATTATAGATGGGCCCAGGCTAGGCAAGTTCAAGTCGTGGCTTGCTTCTCATACCACTTCTTAAACCTTGCCTTCATCGTCGCTTCAGGCTCCCAAGTCTGCTCCTCAACACCATCACAGTCCCACATGACTCTCATCAAAGGTATCTTCTTCTTCCGAAGTTCCTTGATCTTACTCTCGAGAACCCTCACTAGTCTCGCCTCCAAAGTCATGTTAGGCTGTAGATCCTCAGGAATCTTAGCCAACACCTGCCCACCCTCACGAAGACACTTCCGCAACATAGACACATGGAAAACCTTAAGGAATGCACGCATAACCTCAGGTAACTCTAGTCTATATGCCACTGGTCCAACCCGCTCAATCACTCTGAATGGACCCATATACCTCGGACTCAACTTAGTCTCTGACAATGACCTGTTCGGACCCCGCAACATGGCCATCTTGAGGTACACTCTGTCTCTTACCTGAAACTCAAGATCTCTCCTCCTCCTATCAGCATAACTCCTCTGCCTATCCTGAGCCTCCTTCATGTTCAGCTTGAGAACCGGAATCTTCTCTGAGCTCTCCTGAACAAAACAAGCACAAAACATGCTCCTCTTCCCCACCTGAGTCCAGCATAATGGTGTACGATATGGTCTCCCATACAAATCCTCATAAGGAGCCATCTTAATACTCGCCTGATAACTGTTGTTGTAAGTAAACTCTACCAGGTTCAGGTGATCTGCCCAATGGCCACCCCAATCCAACACACACATCCTCAGCAAATCCTCCTGCGTCTGGATCGTCCTCTCTGACTGTCCATCAGTCTGGGGATTATAAGCTGTACTCATATGCACTTTCCTGCCCATCTCTGCCTGAAATACCTTCCAGAACAACGAAATGAACTTAGAATCCCTGTCTGACACAATGCTCGCTGGCACCCCATGCAATCTGACTATCTCTCTCATATACTTCTTAGCCAAGACCGCTGCTGCATCAGTCTTCTTAATGGCCAGAAAATGTGCTGACTTAGTCACCCGGTCCACAATGACCCAAATAGCATCAAAGGTCCACAACACTGGCAATCCTACCACTTCCACTTAGGAATGGGTAGACTCTTCAGTAAACCGCCAGAAACCTGATGCTCAGCCTTCACTAGCTGACACACATCGCACCTCGCGACCCAACTAGCTACATCCTTCTTCATCCCGACCCAGTGATAGTACCTCTTGTGATCACGGTACATCTTAGTCGCTCCTGGATGAATAGAAAACTTGCTCGCATGAGCCTCTCTCAGAATCTCCTGCCTCAACTCCTCATCCTTGGGCACACAAACCCGACCGTGCACCAAGATAGTTCCATTATCTGAGACCTTATACTCCGAATCAACGTCCTTTGAGGCATTCACCAGCCCCAAATCCTTCTCCTGAGCCAACCACACCCTATTCAGCAGGTCTGCTCTATCAACCGCCTCCAAGCCCAACGGTTCCTGAGACACAACACATAACCTCAAAGTACTGATCTCTCCTACCAGAGAGTCCAACTCCTGCTCAGGCAAAGCCAACACTAACGTAGTAGTCAACATTTCCTTCAGGCTTGCAAAACCCTCCACTCACTCCTGTGACCAAACAAAAGGAACATCCTTCCCTACCAACTTAGTCATCGGACGTGCCTTGCTTACAAAACCCTGCACAACTCTCCTATAATAACCTGCCAATCCAAGAAAGCTCATGATCTTTGTGGCATTCTACAGTCTAGGCCAATCTTTGATAGCCTGAATCTTCTCTGGATCTACAGAAACTCTCTCAGCAAAAACAATGTGACCCAGAAATCCCTTCTCCCGCTCCCAGAAACTACACTTGCTCAACTTAGCAAACAACTTCTGCTCCCGCAGCTTTCCAGAACTGCCCTCAAATGCACTGCATGCTCCTCTGGACTCTTAGAATATCCCATGATGTCGTCGATGAAGATGATGACAGACACGTCCAGAAACTCCTGAAATACACTGTTCATCAACCTCATAAACGCTACTGGCGCGTTAGTCAACCCAAAAAGGCATCTCCACGATCTCGTAAACCTACACCTCGTCTTTCTACTTGACAACCAGACCGACGCACCCACAGTGAAGTGATGAGACGAATGAATCCCCTGCTCAGTAGTTCCTCTAGCTGCGTCTCCAACTCTACTAAACAACTAATCAAGTATGCCGACATCAACTCACCGCCACCTGAATATCAACCTTCTTGTTCGTCCAAGAATCTCTTGTAACTTGCCTCTTAGGGAAACTTCCACAAGATAGCTTATTCTAGAGATGGCTTTTCCACTGGGCAATCCTTCACAGGAAATCATCAATACGAGCGTAATAAAACAAACAAGTACCATACGTTCGCATATTCTGATTCTCCGCGTCAGATGCTTTGCAAGCCGCCAACTCAACCCACTTAACTTGTTTTCCTCCAGCAAGCTTACCAAAACCTTGAACCTCGCAATCCCTGTCCATCTCCAATGAACTTCATCCACCATCGTCGCAACGATTAGTTTATCCTGCCATGAAGGCTTCTCCAATGAACTTCATCCACCTCTCTAGGCTCGATACCTCTTGAGAATAATCTCATACTGGTCATCTACAACTGCTCCTCCTCTTAACATAAGATTGAAACTCCTCAACATCCGCAGCCCTCGGCTGCACCCCGCAACATGCGGTACAATTGAAGCCTGCACTGGTACCCCTCTCGGTAACCGCTCCAACAGCACGCCAACAGATCCGCCAAGCGATCATCTCGACCTTGGGCTCCACCTGCTGCAACCCCAAACCTGGTTTCCCAGCACCCCTGGCATTGACACCGGCTAACCCTCTCTGGTCCCTCCTGATACGCTTGCGACCCTTTGACGTACCTCCTCGTGGAACTCTGGACCACACACTCGCTGGCCTCGGGAACCGCCTGACCATGACCACGACCACGTCCCCGTCCATGGCTAATAACTCAAACACCTTTAACCACTGCACTTCCAAGAACAGAGGCTAACAAGCAATCTTAACATAACACAAAAACACAAAAACACAAAAAAACACAAACTCACCGTGGAATCACACTATAGGCTTGAAGAGGATGTTCTAGGACTCCATGCCATAAACAATTGACTAACTCACATAATCAATCAAAGCATGAAAATCCCAAACATCTACAGCACAAAGCCTAGTGAACCCAAACCTAGAACTGTAAGGGCTCTGATACCAAAATGAAAGGACCGACCTTTTTTTTTTAAAATAATAAGTAATATATATATCAATAAACTACAACTAGTGGCCCCATACCCACTAGCCACCTAACCACATTCCCAATCAACAGCGGAATAACCAAACCAATATCCAATAATAATCCAATAATAATCCAATAACAATCCAATATCATAGCATAAGCAATATCCAAATACCAAACAACAAGAAACATGAAACCAGCAACCTAGCAATGTTTCTAATGACTCAACTCTAGCAACCTAGCAATGCTAGACAACATCCAATCAAGTCCATAGAACATCGTCCTCTTCATTGCCTTGATTCCACGATCACACTTTGCCTTTACCTGCACCACAAACACATATTGAGATGTATGAGTATTTGATAAACACTCAGTGAGGCAATCCTCCCATCTACTAGGCTATACACACAAGCAACAATGATTCCAATGTTCCAAACAAGCAACAAACAAAACAAACAAACCAGGAAATCAAACATCGTCTCGCTGGAAGGGAGGTGTCGACCGACACCAGCCAAGTGTTGACCGACACTGGTCTTGGTGTCGACCGACACTACCCCACAGTGTCGATCGATGCCCAATTTGCTGGTGTCGACCGACACCAAGTGGTGTCGATCGACACTCCCTCTGCAACTGCGATCCACACGAAGTCGAGAGTCGAATCTCGCTCCTAAATCTCCTCCAAATCGTCCAATACTCGAAACCCAAGCCTTATACATTCGTAGGAACCTGTAGCAACCAATTCTAGCAAGAAAAACACACAAAACGACAACAAACAAGCAAGAACAAGGAAATCAAAGGCTTAGATTAGCCATGGTCATGCACTCACCTCTTTGCAGGAAGTTTCTGATCAAAAGCAACGAATCCAACACTCTCAACAACCTTCTAACACGTTCCTAGCCTTGGATCTTCACTCCCATAGTAAGATCTCACCAAAAACACCTTGAAATCTCACAAACTCTCTCAAGAACCTTTAGGAACTGTTTTTCTCCTTTTCTCTTTCTCTCAAGCGGCGTAAAACAACAAAAACACGACCCTAGGTTGTTTTCCCCCTTTTAAACCTCGGTTCAATGGTTTCCTTAAACCAAACCGGCCAGAAATCGATAATTAAATCGAACCGGTCGAACCCAAAAAGAAACAGTGTCCATCGACACCTCCTGTGGTGTCGATCGACACCCCCACCAAATTACCAAAAAAATGGTTTGCGGGTGTTACAAACTCATTCCATTCTTTGTATGGTGGACCTTGTTCCAAGCTATTTCCAACACTAAAGACTCTTCCGGTAAGATCTACGATTATTTTCTAATAGTTAAACTAATCAAACACTTCAAACTTAACTTATAATATAATAACAAATTATTACCCTTACCTACACAATATTCATAATCATAATATCCACTTTTAATATCATTGAATGATACAAAAGAGAAGAATTGATCTGAAGACAAAGGAAGGATTTTCTTAAACCATATACCATCTCTCCAATGTATTCTAAAGCGATGGTCAGTTGGCCTAAAACTGCCATCAACATTGCTTAATGAGAAACTTGATAATATTATCCATTCACCTTCTTCCAAATCGTTTAGAAAGATGTCACGATAAGGAAAACCCATCAATACATGGATTTTCGTACCCTAGGTAAACGTTATACATAAGTACATAAAATTAAATTATATTTAATTAAACACTATATAATGAAAATATACCTTCTCATCGACTACGATTAAGTCTGTTGATTTGAAAAGAGGATGACGACACTCAAATTTCCTCAGTATTTTTACGTTAATTTTCCACTCATGAACGAAGGGGTTTAGGTCGTCCTCATCGTAAAAATAGTCTCTCTTCCCAAACCTTTTTTTATAGCATTGGATAGAAGGTTAGCCATATTTTTGTTTGAAAAACCTTTATAAAAGTATTATACATTCTGTCTTCAAAACGTATTTATATATTCATAATACAGAAATCTGTTTTGGAATATTTACATCTAAAGATATTATCAAATATTCATAATATTTATCATCGTCAAAACTTTAATGGTATTTGTAAAATTATCATTAATTACTAAATCATTATTATTATGTTTCCCGATATTTTTTGTAAAAATTCTGTTTTGTATAAGTATTCAATATTTTTTAGATATTTTCATTCCAAATGATGCTATCAACACTAAGATTTCGGAATAATCAAAAATTCAATTTTTTTTTTTAAATATATATATATATATATATATATTTTTTTTTTTTGAAACTGATTGCAAACCTTATTACAAAATAAATTTAATTTCATATTAATATTCTATATTATCCTCATAATTTTTATATAATTACCATAATTAGTTGTTAGTATTTATATAAATATTTATATTTTTAATACAATAGAATTCATTGATTAGATCATACTATAATTTATTTTGCTTAGTTTCAAATTATTAAAATTAAATTCAAACAATTTTAATGTCAATTAATCTATTAATACAAATATCTCTGAGAATTACTTCTGAATAAGATTACTATACGATAATTACCAAAAATATATTTTCGTAAATTTAAAATATCAAATTAAAATCCAAGCTCAAATATCATAGATATTTTATGACATATCAAATTACACTTTAAAATTTCTTAATATCAGTTCTCCATTAAAGCAAAATTCTCAAACATCTGCATGACTTGAGAACATTGAGGATTGATCATGACCATTGTACAGTTGTGCACCGTTGTTGCCATCCATGTATCTACATTAACAATAAATAATTAATTAACATATTTTATATTCTAAACAATAATATTTTCAATGTGTAGAAATAATACAAACCTTTGATAGTCTCAAGTTTGGCAAAACGTAATACACATATACAAAATCACATCCAGTTATTGAAAAAGACATTCGCGTAGTCTTTTGGTAAACGACATGATAATCGTTCAAACCTACAATTATATGTTGTGTACAATTAGAGACATTAATGAATACGGTTGTATTATTGAATCAAATTTCGATAATAGAACAACTTACTCAATATTTTCCAAAACAACGTACAACTCATCCCATTCTTTATATGGGGGACCTTCATCAAAACGATTTCCAACAGTGTACAATCTTCCAATAATGTCTGTTCATAAAATTTCTATTAGAATTTTATTAACAGGTATTTTTAAATTTATAATATAGTTTTTTTAATCTCACCTACACAATAATCAGGGTTTAATTTCCCTCTTTTGATATCATTAAATGATACAAAAGAATAAAACTGCTTGGAAGACAAAGGATAAATTTTTCTAAACCATGTCTTGTCTCTCCAATGTATCATAAAACGATGATCAGTTTAACTTAAAATCCCCATCAACCATGGTTAGTGAGAATCTTGATAACGTTATCCAGTCACCTTCTTCCAGATCGTTTAAAAAGATGTCACCATAAGGAGGACACATCATCACTTGAATTTTTTTACCCTACATTAAAAAATATATAAGCAACATATATATATATATATTTTTGAAATTTATCAAACGGAATACATACTGTAAAATTACCTTATCATCAACTACAATCAAGTCTGATGATTTGAAAATAGGATGACAGACCTCAAACTTCCTCAGTATTTTGACGTTAATCGTCCACTCATGAATGAAAGGGTTTAGGTCATCCACATCGTAAAAATAGTCTCTCTTCCCGATTTTTTTTTAATAGGATCGGACAGAAGGCATGCCATGTTTATAAAAGGGGAAAAAATCTTAGGGTAAAACTAAACCTACGATCTCGATTTTATAAAGTTTTTAACGAAAATATATATATACTTAATACATATTTTTTTTCTGGAATTTTTACATTTTACGATATTGTCAAAACTCAATATTCCTTTATCATTAGATAATCTCGATGGTATATATTCATTTTTCAGTAATCACCAATATATTTTCATATTTACCTAAACTTTTTATATTTACCTAAACTTTTTATATTTACCTAATCTTTTTAGAAACTTACGATTTTAAAAAGTTTTAAATTTTTGTATAGATGTAACACCCGCGAACCAATTTTTGGTAATTTGGTAAGGGTGTCGATCGACACCTTCTAGTGAGGCATCGATCGACACCAGCTGTGGCCGGTTTGGTCGGTTCAATTTTAATTGTCCGGTTTGCGTGGTTGGTTTAGGGAATCCCTAAAATCGAGTTTTAGAG
>NC_025689.1:16066516-16095745 GCF_000633955.1 Camelina sativa
ATTTTATATTATCGCTTTAACGAATTATTAGGTTTTAGAATAATAAAATAAAGTATCGATTATATTTTACGTCAGATAATAAAAATAAAAATATTCAAGAACAGCAAACGATTAAGATAAAATTCTTAACATTGTTAACCACTAAACAGAACACAAAGTTGATCCCAATCAATATTAGGAACAACACATTCTTTTTTCATATTTCTCAATAACAATCCTAACATCTTCTAGCCTGTTACGCTCTTCAACCAAGTCTATTTGCCCCTCCAAGATATCGTTTATTAGCGAGATCTGAGCATCGATTGTTTCAAGCTGACAGTTTAAGCCAACAGATTCTTCCTTTTTGTTGATATACTCTTTCAACATATCAAGGATCGCAGTGAAATGTCTCGTCGTTTCCTTTAGTACCACGTCTCTCGATTTTCGAAACGCTTGTTTAACCGTCTCGATTGCTCCATCCTCTTATCCAAAATCTGACATGAGCTCTTTACGTTTCCTAGAACTTCCACCTTCCATCTCTAATTCTGAAAATATATATGGAAAACTTTTAACTTCTAACCTAAGAACCCAGGAAACGAAAAAATTAAGTAAATAACGATTGAGATCTTACCACAAGTTTATGGATGACAACAAACCTTTTTTTTTCCTTTGTTGAGAGGGGAAAACAAAAGGTCACAATATTATTCCAGAGACATAGAATGGTTAAATATTAGTTTTAACAGCCGCGAAGGCTTTCGTATTGGCGTTGATCAGGCCCATCTAGATTACCCAAGAAAAAAATCGTTATAGTATGTCGAAATTTAAAATATAATGTTTACTCAGGATTAACTCATACTACTTTTAAGATATTTTTTTTTTCAAACTACTTTTAAGGATATTTATATTAGTAAAACAGTGATATTAGAATTAACTTGTAATGACAAAAATAATGAAATTTCCAAACAAAATTAAACACGAATATTCATGTCCAAAGTTTCATCAAATTATTTTTATAACGTCTAAAACAACAGTAGTAAAGTTAATAAAATAAGAAAAATTGAGAAATGGATTTATAGCTAGCTGGTCCAACCACAGTCTTAATCTTCTTCTTCATTGTCTTCATCACTGCAATCCACGTCTAGCCAACGTCTGTAAAAAAAATGAATAATTCAGGATTAAACTTCCGCCATAAAGTTGATTATACTAAAATTTTTTCAATCTACTAAATTAATGACATTACAACATAAGGCCAGTATCAAATCCAGCAAATTCATCTTCAAGAATGACCTTTGAACATCGTAACTGAGACATCAGACATTGCATACCTAGCAAAGAAGAATTTAAGTAAGAAAATGTTAGTTTTTAGAGGTATATGAGACTATTAAACAGTACCTTCGTATACAGAGATCCTCCAAAACAGAAGAGTACACATTATTGGTTGATTAGCATAGGTAGAGGAAGAAACAATTTTGTCCCATTTCTGAAGCAATGCAGTACACACCGAACCAACAATAACACATTCAATCTCTTGGCCACTTACAAAAAATTTTGATTGTGCATAAGTTAATCAAGAATTGTTTTAAATAATAAAAGAATTTAATTTCAATATTTTCAAAAGTTTTGAATATTCTCTTACTTGTGTTCAAGGATAGTGAATGTCACAACTTCATTCTCTGAAATGTAACCATTTTGAGGTTCAAGAAATTCAATTGTCTGAGGCTCGTTCACATGTTTCAACATTCCTATGGCATCTAGAATACAAGATTATTCCAATATAAAAAAAAAATATTAGAAAACGTTCAAAACAAAGACATCATCTTTAAAGTAGAATATCATCAGATAAGGACGTAATTATTAAGATAAAATGAATATTAAAGCTTACCTAAACAACGGTTCTTCTCGTCAGGCATCGAATTTTGCATTTTCAATGCATCATACAGAAGGATAAAATTGTCAATACTTCGAGGATATATTGGAATCATTTTTGTTTGAACCTAGATCAGAATCTCAAACGGGTGGTTTGAGTTTCGGAATGATTGTTGACCTTCAATCACTAAAAATCCAGAAATCTCGTACCAGTCTCCTTCCTTGATCTTTTCATAGTAACTGTCTAAATAGAGATCTGCATCTATCTTGGCATCAATTCTATTTCCCTATAATTTTAACATATTATAGCATTTCATTGATTTATTTATGTTGTATAACTCATCTGATATGTGAAAAAATTACGGAAAAAATGGGAAAGGAAAGAAGATTTACCCTTTCGTCTACCAAAATCAAACTTTGATAAAAAGGCTGTCTTTGAATGAATTGGGGTGGCGATTCTCTAAGAATTTTCACAGCAACTTTCGGGTTACGTAACGTCGGATTCAGATCTTTTAAGTACAGCACCATCCTTTTTTTTTTTTGGTGTTGTGTGTTTTTAGAAGCAAAGAGAAGTCTCAGTGGGAAGTTCCAAACACTTCAATAATTTATTTGAAGTTCATATATTAAAACTCCAAAAAAGATAAGATTATAAGAATCAGAGTTCTAGATTTATGTGGATTGTATTAAAACCCGTGGTATACACAGGGAAAGCTGCATGAGTCTCTGTTCGATAAGAATGAACAATGTTTTTTGTTTTTTCAAAATAATTTATTTTTAATTTTTAATTGGACGGTTGAAACTCTAAATTTCAAAATGAAGGTCTAGCTTTGTATTTTTTCAACTTGCATGCTGACATCTTTTTATTATCATGCATTGGACTATCGTATATTTGTTACAGTTTTTGTTGAAACTTTATTGGAAACTTAAAAGTCTCTGTCTTTCCAATTTTTTTGAAAGTACTTTATATGTAGTTATTTTTATCAAAATATTGTTAAAAGAACAAACTTTTGGTTAACCATAAAACTATGTTTGTAAATATTTTAAAACTTTAATTTATGTTTTTTTTAATAAATATAATCCATAAAGTATTAAAATATATAATAGTTAAAACCTATAAAATCCTAATAAGCCCAAAAAAAATTGAGGAAGTGAGTCTTCTATTTGCGAGTTCTCTTCCTTGGTCTCCTATAAATCATTTAGTTTAAACATGAAAAGAAGATTATAAACGTAATTCTATAATATTTTAATTTAATATTAAGTATAACATGAACAGATAGGATAATCTTACAATTCCATCATCTTCGTCACCTTAGGAACTTGCGAATTGAGTATTATTTGCGTAAAAACTGTAGAAGATATACTTCTTTGTCCTGCAAAGTTATAAGAGAAACAATTATTTAATACCTGATCATCAAAACTGAGTAGGAACTATCATCAAATTTATGTATACCTTGGAAAACTTCAATTAGAGCCCATCTAATAACACAAACCAAGCGATCACCCCGGAAAGTTTTTAAAGTATCATATAATTTTGCAGCCGATGTTTCGAATAATTCACATCTTATTAGGGTTCCACTAAAATTTTAAAAATTTAAACATTATGTTTCAATATACTTCAAAATTATTATTATGTATAATATATATATATATATCTATATATGAGTATTATAATTTACCTGAAATCACGTAGATCAAAATATATTTTGTGGTTAATCGAGTAATACTCTGCTTATTATTTATTTCAAGAATTTCTTCAGTACTTTGCATCTCATCGACCTCTTCATCCTCATCTAAATCTTGGACATATTTATCCTCATTATGATCATCGTTATCACTATTATCTGACTGGTATTCGCCATCAACATCAGTTTCTGCTTCAGTATCATCTTCTTCTTCATCCATTGTATCATAACAAACATCATCTTCCTCATCACTTTCTTCTTGTATATAATCATCATCATCCTGATCTCCAACATTAGTGTCATCATCAGATTTTTCAAAGACTGTGCAATTTGATTCTGAGTGATCATGAAAAGTATTGTTTTTCTTCTTGGATGAAGCCAATCAAGTGCAATACTTAAACAACTCACATATATTATCACTTTGTCTTACGTCCACATGTTTCTGATGATTTTCTGACATATTGATTTCATCTTTTTGTTGCAGTTTCCTGAAATTACAGCTGAATTCCCCAATATTGACAATCTCACCGATGACATCTGTATAAAATTTAAATTAGTTGAAATACATAGATTTATAAATAATTATTGAATTTTATGTTTAAAAAACGAAATTATTGCTCACCCACTAAGTAATCTTCACATTGGGTACCATCATTAATGAGTTTGAAATCGACGAAATCATAAAAATCTTCCCCTCCAACAATTGAATTCTCTTTGATCTTGGTATTATACAAAATTACAATTTTGTAACGATGTATGGTAGCCAAACATGAACCATTATGCTCAACAACCTTAAAGTCTTCGAAATCAAGCCAATCACCAACCTTGAACTTTGAGACAAAACGATCATAAACATCTCCACGAAAGGAACATTGGACCTTTAAAGCCTAATAAAACATAGTATTAAATAATTATTGCATAATACAATTTTATGTGTCAAAAAATATTCTAAAATACTTGAAATTTTAACTTTCAGGTATAATTGCATATAAGCTTGCTGTTTGAAATATATAATGAGCTTATAATTAGAATACGGTAGATACCTTAATATCAGATAAAACCATCTCCAAACTTGGACATTTCTCTTCCCACAGACACAAGATCTTCACACAAATTTTCCATTCATAATTTGAAGAGTTCAAAAACGAAACATCATCGAAAAGGCTACACTTAACCGTAGTTTTTTGTTTTTTTTTGTTTTTTTTTGTTTTTTGTTTTCTTCTTTGATTTAGGTTGAAATCAAAAGAGTCGAATAGATGTATATATATATATGCAAGTTAATATATTCACAATTTACATTTTTTTTATCGAAAGTGATATTTTATAATTTTTGTTTAGCAAAACATTTAACTAATCTGTATAGATCTCCAGACATTAATTTCTTTACATTTCCCTTTATTTTATAGATAAATAGTAATCTTCTTAATGTTTATCATTACGGCTTTTAATACGTATTTACATTTTCTTTTTTTACATAAATCGTGATAATACACTATATATTATTCTGTTTTAAATATAGAATATCTCTTAAGAATATCCACCCTACGTTACATAATGTAAAATAAAAACATTAGATTTTCCTAACAATAATCTTCAAAATATTGAACATAATAATTATCACATTTTAAAGAATATTATCTATCAATATGTCATTTCATTATTTTTTTTTCCAAATTTTAATAATAATCAAGAACTTTAGTAACTGGTTGATTAGATATCATAATATTCATCATACTATTCTCTAAATATCATGCTTATCTTTTCCTCACTCCTGAATCTGAGCTACGACACCAAGGATTTATTCTTCCATATGCAGATTATTTACATTAATTAACAATATTATTCAAAATTTTAAACATAATATTTAACACTTTTTTTTTCTTAATAGTAGTTATGAATATAGCATTTCATTGTTTTATTTAGTTCTTACATAATCATCAAGAACCTTGGTATCCAGTCGTTTGTATTGTTTATAATTGTATTTCACAATTATTATATTTGATCGTCATTATTAAAGTACAATTTTTTATTATTAAAATAAATAATCATTGGATTATTTCTATTTCATAAAATATTCATCCATCTAAAACAATATCCATAAAAATACGATTATAAGATCTCATAACATTCATCCTACTATTCTCTAAATTTCGTCCTCCTCCTTTCTTCACGCCTGAATTTTTGGAACGACACCAATCATATCTTCTTCCATACGCATTCTATTTTAAAAATAATAACAATGTCATAAATTATATCTAATGGAATTTTATTGAGAATAATTGAAGATAATTACCGTGTAGTTTAAATGGAAAGGAAACGACTCTGATTTTTTGCGATCAATAGCTTCTCTGCAGATATTAACAAAAATAGGGTTACGATCAAAATTTACGGAAAAACGCTAGTAAAATGTTTCATTAAAATTTTAGTATCAGGATGACTTTTAAAAACAAATTGTTTACGTGTTAATACCAAATAAACAAATTAGTAACAAATGTTAGAAGATGATCCAAACAAAGAATTAGTGTCAAATCCGCCTTTTAACATAAAATTACTACCGAAAAATAGCCGAAAAACGTTGTATTGCTGACTCTGCATCTCTAATCTGTTGATTAATCACACTAAATGATGTTATATCTGTAACAACCCGTCCCGTGGACCCCACTAACCTCACTGCTAGGTTGTTAAAGGGTGGGGATCAGGGTTCGAGGAACGCCTGGTACACCAATAACCTACTGTGGATTTGGATGAATAGTTCTATTTGCCTAGTGAGGGGTTATGATCGATGCCCTGCAGGGCCACCTTCGGGCCTATGGGGGCAAGCTAGCAGTGGGCTAGTGGGGCCAACGGGACTGGTTGTCACAATAACCGAGAAAATAAGAGAAATTAATTTAAAACAATAACAAAATAACTTATTTAAAAATATACCATAACTTTTGAGATATTATTAGCACCATTCACAGTCTCTCTGCAGTAATAATCAGTAACTACAAATGTTAATATGATTTTCTGAATCAAATATATATATATATATATATATATATAATTTTCCTTTAAAATGTAAAACAATACATGTTTTTCACCATATGATAATTGGTAGATTCATCTAAACAATGTTTTAATTTAATTAAATCATTAGAAATATATTAATAAAAAGAATTTTAAATTTAACAACATATCTTTTAGCATGGATGAAGATGCAGAATTCGAATAAAAATGTTCGATAGTCCTCGCCACATCTACTTATTCATTTATATTTATTTATTAGAGCCACAAACACATGAATAAAATTTAATAACGATGATAGAATAGTTTACTATTTAAATTACCAAACATCTCTCATTAATATGATCATCTTCAGAAGCATTCCTGCAACTATAAACATAAGCCTTTTTATTTAGCATCATCAAAGTATAAAGAATAAAGTTTAAAATATACAAAAATAAAATACCTAGATTTCTTGTGCGGGAACATATAACTAAAATCACGACCATCTACTAACTCACCTGAAACATAAGAATTAGTATAATCGTTTTACAAAACTTTAAATAAATCAAGAAACCTATACAATATAATATAAGAAGTAATGAAACCATACACAAAGTTTTGGTAATGCTCGAACTTGCGTTCCAAACAAATACTACAGAAAGAGGATATGAATCATTAGAACACGAACACGAATACGAAGAACCATATAAAGGATCATCAAGACTATAATACATATATAATTTGAAGAACATAAGAGAAAATTAGGGTTTTCTCTGTTTTAAAGATTTCGGATTATGGAGAATGATTAGGGTTGTACCTATTTATATATTAGTTAACAACCTATAATTTTAGGGTTTCGAATAGGTCGGTATATTTTGGTTGGGTTTTATATAAAGCCCATTAGTTTAGGTTTTAGCGTTTTAAAATTTATAAAATCACGTTTTGACGATTATATAGATTAGATATTTATGAAATTTAAACTTTTTTAATTTTCTAAATTAATTTGAAGGGTAAAATGGTCCAGATTTGAATCTCATTAATGGCAAATTAGTAATCTTAAGTCTGAGGATGAATGTGGTGCGTTTCAGCAATCTAAATAGAGAACAAAAGCTTGTCCAAAAATTTTTCAGGGATATTTTTCATTAAGGGTAAACGACGTAATTTTTTGTGAGAATGGCTGTTAGTCCTCTCGACTTCTCCTTTAATATATTAGATTTTATCAAAAATTTCAAAAGATATACAATATGTATTTGGATTCGAATAGATTAGATTTTAGATATGTTTTAGAGATTTGATGTTATCTTTGTTCATCAAAATATATTTTAAAACTTTTTTATTTTTTATTGTTTTTATTTTTTCTTTGTTATTCAAAAATAAGTGACCGGTGGAGAGCTAAGGTTTGCGCTCAGATGCCTCATTATTAGTTGATTATGTAAGAGTACTGTAAATTGAGGATCTATTTGTAAATAAGTATATGGTAGGGTTTTCTCTTGTATCTTATAAATACTGTAACCAATACACATAATAATTCATTCAACACATTCTCTATATGGTATCAGAGCTATCGATACCTAAACCCTAAATTTTTTTTTACACCCGCCTCCTTCCCTCTTCTTGACGAGATGTCTACTTCCAACATGTCCACTGCTGACACTGTTGCTATCTCCACCACGAGTCTTGTTTATGTTAACACCTCCAATGTCATGAAGCTCTCTGCAACGAACTTCCTCATGTGGAGCCGTCAGATCCATGCCTTGTTTGATGGGTATGATCTCGCCAACTATCTCGATGTTACTGTCACGGTGCCACCCGAGACCATCTCTGCAACTGATGGTGCTCCTCCGACCACCAATCCTGCGTTTGCCCTCTGGCGCCGTCAAGACAAACTTGTCTACATCGCCCTTCTTGGTGCCATCTCTGCCTCTGTGCAGCCTATTGTCTCTCGTGCCGGCACTGCTCACGAGATCTGGTCGACTCTCAACACCACATATGCTAAACCAAGCAGTGGTCACATCCTCCAACTCCAAAACTAGGTGACTCAATGGACGAAAGGTACCCGCTCCATTGATGATTATGTTCAAGGCCTTGTTGCCTTATATGACAAGTTAGCCCTTCTCGGCAAAGTTGTCGATCATGATGGTCAGTTAGCAAAGCTCCTGAAGGGCCTCCCTGATGACTACCAATAGGTTGTCAATCAGATCGATGGTCGTGAAACAACACCCTCGCTCCCCGAGGTTCACGAGAAGTTGATCCTTCATGAAGCCAATCTCCTTGCCTCTGCCTCTGCGACTGTCCTACCAATCACGACTAATGCTGCGTCGTACAACCGTAACAGCAATAATCGTGGTCACTACTCCAACAATCGTGGTGGTCACTCCAATTCTCGCTCCAACCAGACGTGGCAACAATAACAATTCAGTCCTCGACAGGACCAACGCAGTCCTCGCCCCTACAATGGCCGTTGCCAGATCTACGGTGTTCATGGCCACAGTGCCCGTTGCTGCTCTCAATTCCAGCTGAACTCTCAGTCCTATGCCACTCCGTATGCTCCATGGCAGCCTCGTGCGAACCTCGTTATGGCTCCCAATGTCACGCCTTGGGTTGTTGACTCCGGCGCCACACACCATCTCACCACATATCTTAATAATCTCGCTCTCCATCAACCATATCATGGTAGTGATGGTGTGACTATTGCAGATGGCTCCACTATCCCCATCTTGCACTCTAGTTCTACTTCACTCCCTACGGCTTCTCGTCCCTTACACTTGAAAGATGTCTTATTTGTGCCTAATCTTCATAAGAATCTTATTTCGGTTTATCGTTTATGTAACGCTAATGAAGTCTCTATCCATTTTTATCCACCTTACTTTCAGGTGAGGGATCTTAGCACGGGGTCCGGTTACTCCAAGGAAGGACTAAAGATGAGTTATACGAGTGGCCCATTCACCCACCTGTCTCGTTGTTTGCTTCTCCATCACCGAAAACGAGTCTTTCTTCATGGCATTCCCGCTTAGGTCACCCGTCCTTACATATTTTAAAAGCTGTTGTTTCTCAATTCTCTCTTCCTGTTTCACAGTCTTTGAACACTGAGTTGTCTTGTTCTGACTGTCTTATTAATAAAACCCACAAACAACCGTTTTATTCAAACACCATCTCTTCCAACCGACCTCTTCAATATTTTTACTATGATGTTTGGTCCTCTCCAACTACCTTTGTTGATAATTTCAAATACTACCTCATCCTTGCAGATCACTACACGAGATACACCTGGCTCTACCTACTCAAACAGAAGTCTCATGTCAAGGATACGTTATTGCGTTTACCGCTCTCGCATAAAATCAGTTCCAATAGAAGATCGATACACTATACTCCGACAACGGCGGTGAATTTATATCCCTCCGTTCATTCATGGCAATTCATGGGATTTCTCACCTCACGACACCTCCACACACTCCAGAGCACAACGGAGTCTCCGAACACAAGCATCGCCACATCGTAGAAACCGGTCTTACCTTACTTGGTCACGCCTCCATGCCAAAGTCATATTGGCCCTACGCCTTTGCGGTTGCGGTATATCTCATCAATCGAATGCCAAAGCCTGTCCTACAGTCTCTCTCTCCCTTCCAGAAATTATTTGGTAAGTCTCCAAATTACCAAAAGCTTCGGATCTTTGGATGTGCATGCTACCCATGGTTGCGTCCTTATGCTGCTCATAAGCTTGACGCTCGCTCCCACCGCTGTGTCTTCCTTGGTTATTTACTGCACCAAAGTGCTTATCTCTGTTTGGATCCGCTCACTGGCCGAGTTTATACATCCCGTCATGTCACATTTGAAGAGCACATGTTTCCTTTCGCATCCACATCGCCACGACTTTCACCAGCCGCCAAACAGGCTTCTCCGTCTGTACCACTGGCCACCGTGGTACCGGTCACTCTATCGCCACTCCTCCACTCATCTCCGGCACCCCCGGCTCTGACCTTAACCCTCCGTCAACGTCTCCACGACAATCACATGTACGTATTTCTGAAACTCTATTGGGCTCCCAACCTACACCAGGCCTGTTACCAATACCAAGCCCATTAACAATCCCAAGCCCACACCATCCATCCGAAACACATCCAATAAGCCCACCTACATCTCTTAATCCCATGACCCACTCTAATTCATCTTCTCCCTCGACACAATCCCCATCACCACCACCAAACCCTACTCCGCCACCGCCATCTCCCTCCCCGCCACCACCAGTCCCGTCTCCTCCAGTACGGGAGCCATCACCACAACCGATACCTAATCCTCCAAACCCGAATAATCACCCAATGCAGACCCGTGCTAAAAACAATATCCACAAACCTACAAAAAAACTCACCTACACTGCCAGTACGACTCACTCTCCTGAACCAACAACTGTCGCTCAAGCTCTCCGTGACCTGTGATTCCGTCCGGCGATATGCACTGAAATCAATGCCTTAGTGCGACTCCACACGTGGGATCTGGTTCCACCCAATCCCTCTCAAAACATTGTTGGCTCTCGCTGGGTGTTCACCACCAAATACAATCCCAATGGATCCGTTGACAAATATAAGGCGCGATTCGTAGCTAAGGGCTTCCATCAACAACAAGGACTTGACTATACTGAAACGTTTAGTCCTGTGGTGAAATCAACGACTGTCCGTGCGGTTCTGGAGGTTGTGGTCCATTACTCCTAGCCAATACGTCAGCTCGATGTCAACAATGCCTTCCTTCAAGGCACCTTGGAGGAAGAGGTCTACGTTGCACAACCCCCAGGTTTCATTGACCCAGATTGACCGCATCATGTCTGTCGCCTAAATAAATCTCTTTACAGCTTGAAACAGGCACCATGGGCATGGTACAATGAACTGCGTAAGTATCTCCTCTCAATCGGTTTTGTTAATTCACTTGCTGATTCTTCCCTGTTTATTCATCGCCAAGGCCAAGATATTACCTATATGCTTGTCTATGTGGATGACATCTTAATCACGGGTAGTAAATTCCCTTATCACCAAGATCATCGACTTGCTCTCGGCCAGATTCTCCCTCGAGGACCTTGACTATCTGAGCTATTTCTTGGATATATAAGCCATTCAAACATCAGCAGGACTTCATCTGATGCAACGAAAATACATCATCGACCTTCTCACTAAAACCAAGATGCTTGATAGACAATTTTTCACCCAGGGTATCAATTCCCTATGCAATTGTAGTACAAAGGGTTATCAATCCAAATGGTTGTTAATTGCTAGCAGGAAGGATATGATCAGAACAGTACAAGTCAAGCCAAGCAATTAAGGGTTTTGTTCTAACAATCCTAAAGTGATAAAAGAAAATAATATAAACAAGAAACCACATGACCTAAGCACTCGATGCAAGCATTCGAGTACAAGATCGGGTGGGGTGATCGAGTAAGAAAATGAGATATGAACAACTCGAGGTATTACTCGATGCAGATTATCGTGCACCTGATCGGGTAATGAAAGAAAATGCAAGCAATTAAAATACGAAAGCTTCTCAGGATGGGGTAATCGAATCCTAAGTATTCTTGACCAATACAGATGCCTTACATGCCTCAAGCAAATATTTCCTAGACAATGAATCTCTAAAACCTTGTTAACACACTCTCGCACTAGAAACAATCAACCTTGAATCACTTCCCTACCCAACTCTCGTTGGAGAAACATGACCAAGCAGGCATTAAGATCCGATTCGTTATTGTCAGTAAANTGATAGAAACAATCAACCTTGATCACTCCCCTACCCAACTCTCGTTGGAGAAACATGACCAAGCAGGCATTAAGATCCGATTCGTTATTGTCAGTAAACCCCTTACTCATCTAATCTCTTAGGCTAAGTGAGTAAACCTCTAGCATTGGTTGATTCAAGCATCTCATCTACACCTCTCGGTGGTAAAACGCCCTAGATCTAATCTCAACCTCACGGTCTGTTGACAGCATTAAGAACACCAACCTAGAAGGAAATCTATCAAACACATACAATCAAACTAAGGCATCCTAACCGATCAAGAACACAAAATCATCTATCCCATCCCTAGAAACTTTACTACACTACTCGGACATAATAACAAGAAACATAACAACAAATAAGAATGAAAATTGCATTATAATAAACGGTAGAGTAGAGTAGAAAGAATACAGGATATAAATCTATGATAAAAAGTTATGAAATAAAATCTAAAACAAAAGGGAAAAGTGTTTGAGTCGCTCAGTTCTCTCACAAAAGCTCTCGCTCTCTGGTTTGAGGGTCTGTGGTGTGCTCGTTTGCGAGCTAGGAGAGAAGGGGTTTATATATGGAAACCCTTTTGACCTAGCTTCCCAGACCTGCCCGATGGTCTACTCGATGGGGTACACGAGGATAAGGTCGGGTTACTCCTCGGGTAGATCTTCGGGTGTTCTTCTTTCTCTTAGATCCTCCTCGATCGTGTTGGGGTTTGGACTTGTTCTTCCAGCTTGATGGCTCCTTCGGGTGCATGCTCGGGTTTGTCCTTGTTTTTCCCCATTTTAGACACTTTAGCACCTGTTTTCATCCAAAACATGCAAATGCAAAAATGCAACACCCTAAATTGTCTAAAAGTGAATTCCTACAGTTAATGACCTAAAAATGCAAGTTAGAGGTATGAACAATGCAAAATATGGACAAAAAAGGATGCTAAAAGCATGTAAATTAGAGAGTTATCAGACCCCCAAACTTAAATCTTGCTAGTCCTCTAGCAAGGAAGTAGGAGGGTTCGGTTTGAAAACAGGGACTCATAACCTTAATATGCTATGCGAAGGATTCAAGCTATAGTCCTTAAAGATAGTTTAATGGTGCTAAGATCAATCAACATACTTACAAATATTTTTCTATGCTTATTACCATGCATCGATCTAGTTCAACCTCCAACTAAAGATAGAGAACCTCTCTTTCACATTCAATTATGTGTTTGGCGAATTCTTGCAAATGGAAGGTGAATCAAGCTCAATCAGTTTCAAGGGCAAGACTTTTTGGTAAGGTGGTTTCAAACAAATTCTTTGGGTGGTTTTCTCTCAAAAGAAGGAATGCTAGACAGTTGTGAAAACTATCTAAGATTGAGAACAATTTGGGCATACAAAGCTTAACTCTTGATAATCTACTTTTTTCTCATTCATTCTCTTTTTTTTTTTTGTTATTATATCAAATCCCCTAGAATTACACTACTCACATCCTTGATTTTAACTCTTTTTTTTTACTCCCTAAGGTTTAGACTTTAAAGTTCTAGCTCTCTTTTTTTTTTTTTTTTTTTTTTTTTTTCTTTCTTTGCTAAACTCCTAATATATATATATATATATTTTTTTTTTTCTAGGAGACTATAGCAAGATCTTTTCTCTTTTTTTTTTTTTACTTAGAGACTTAGAGCTAATTGATTCTAACCTTAGGGACTTTTTTTTATTATTATTCCACAACCCAACCCCAAATAAACATACTAACCACCTATCTTTCAAAGCCGAATCTATTAGCTAGTTCAAATTCTAACTTAGCTAAATCAAGAGGCAGTTCTTTGTCGTTCTCAATACGCTCACGGTTTCACAACCTATAGCGCAATGAAAAAGGCCTCACTCAACAATTCACAACAAGGTTTGAAAGAAAGGTTTGGGTTCATGGGTAGGGAAAACAAATCGGGTTAAACGAAAAGATTGGTAAAATGGAGTGCTAACCCGAGTTTAGAGTTACCATGAGCAAGTATTCAAATTCCATAAGCAAGACAATTAAAGTTCAAATTAAATCCAATAATATAGAGATGTTCCAATGTTCAAACAAGTGGAGGAAGCATTCAAAAGACACAAGGTTCTAAGCAAAGATTTTTCATTTTTTTCCAAAGATTGATCTAGCAACAATGAACTGTGTTAAGGGCTATAGCTTCAATCCTAAGCCTAAGGTTTGATTTTAAACAAGGTAGTTTTAATCATTGTCCCCTAAGATGCATATGCAACAATCCTATATGAAACAAACTAGACTCAATCCTAATATGTAAATGCAACTACATGAACACTCTTTTTTTTTTTTTTTTTGTAAATTTTTCAAATTTTTTGGGTTTTTTATATGCGCATAGATGCAGACTCAAAAAATAAAACTAGCATGCAAAATTTTTTAATAACAAAATAAAAAACAATGTTAAATATATTCTAGGACCCTTCCCCAAACTTAAATTACACAGTCCCTGTGTAAATAAAAGTTGGAAAAAGAATCTAAGAATAACACAAAATGAATTAAACTAAATGCAATGATATTTACAAGAATCGGATGAAATTGGTACCTCATGGGTTGGTGAAGAAGGAGGTTGCAGCAGCCTCCATACTCGCCAACATGTAGCCAGGGTCGTCTCCGGCTTCAGCAGGTGCTAGTGGTTGCTCGTCAGAGAGCTCGGTGATATGCACGGACGACTTACTCGGACCAGCATCCAAGGGGTTGATCGAGGGTGGTATCGCGTAGCTCATCGGGTAGGGCATCGGGTAGTACGATGGGTACGGCGAAAGAGGTCCAGAATGATCACCCGTATAGCCACTCGCAGGGTGCCTCGTATACGACATCGTGTATGGCATCTGGTAAGGCGGAGGGAAGAGTTCTGAGTAGTCACCCGATTGTGTACTCAATGGGTGCATCGGATAAGGCATCGTGCATCCCATCGGGTTAGGCATCGTGTAGGCGTCTGAATGGCTTCGCCGTGATGCTTCAGGTCGAGTGACATCTCCCTCTGCTTGGTGCTCGTATGATGATGCTCGGTAAGGCTCTGGAGGTGGTAGTCCTCAAGTTCATCCTAGCTGTCCCCTTCTCCCCATCCAATTTGATGTGTGTGCCGAGGTAGGAGCTGAGGCACAACTTGCCTTGTCTTGCAGCTCCTTGATCTGACCTCCCATGGTCTTTACCGAACCAGTAAGATCTTTTACCTTCCTCACCAAAAACTTGTTCATCCTCTTAAGCCATCTGATCCTCTTGTGGGCTTCCCTCACTCCAACCTGTTGCTTTTGAGAGCACACATACTCCTCAAAATCAAAATCTTCCGAGCTATCTCCCTGTCTTTGCCCGGTTTCCTCTCTCTTCTCAGCTTCGGACTCCTCCTCCGGGTTGTACAGCTCCTCCAAAGGTGGTGCGAAGTCGATGTTGTCTCCCAGCCAAACCTTGGTGCATATAACATTAGGTAGGATCATTTGGGCGGCTCCGGCGGTTGGATGGACGAACTTGAAAAGCATCATATCATTAGGCTAGCACGAGGTTGTCTACGTCCAGCCATCTCGGTTCATGAACTATTCCCTTCAAGGGCACATCGCAAGCCACTAAGATCGGTGTGACCAGTCCTCCAATGGAGATCTCTCTGCCTCCTTCTCTTTTCTTCATCGCCCATGACTTGAGGTAGAGAAATTGATCCAACAGCACAAACACCATACTAGTATCCGCTACATCTCCTACTAGCGGTGTTCCATCCCTAGCATTGTCCAAAACTCCACATAATGCAATATCCAGCAGCTGGAGCTCGTGATCGTTCACATTCCCCGTCTCTTTTCTAGCAAAAAGAGTGCATGCAAGGGACTTGTGAAAATACCTCAAGACAGGGCTCCTTATTTAAGCGGATTTGGAGCTTGTGGATTTGTAGGGGAGCTTGTCTCCTATTGTCAGCCATAGGGACCTCATTTCCTCCTTTGCAACCTCCATTCCTTCTCCACTACCAGCTTTGAAGCCATACAGCTTCTCCATCTCCTTGAAAGTGAGCCGGTACTCTTTGTTCCTAACGGAGAAGGGGATGAACCCGATCCCCCATCGGGTAGTAGGGTCGGGTGGTCCTCAAAATAGTGCAACCGAAGTGTGGAGAGAAAGTGGACCGTCTCCTCCTCATAGGCTTCAAGGTGGGCTCGCATCATATGGCCCAGGTGGCACATGTCGAACAGAAACTCAACATCTCTAGCGATGCCCAACTGCTTCATCGTCTCACGGTGGGGATATCGGGTACCAACAAAGCTCATCTTCCGGAAAACCTTGAGGAGTTTTGCCGGAGTCTCTATTTCCTTCTGCTTCAACCTCCGCAAGGCTTGGCGTGTTCTCTCTCTCTGCTCCTCTTCTCGTTCACGGTTCTCCTCCTCTGAGTCTCGATCCTCTTCCTCAGCTGCTCTCTCAGCTACTCTTTCAGTTTTCTCTGAAACTGGCCTCTTCCCTCTTGCAACCGCAGCTCTGCTCCTTGATCGAGAGGTTTGGATTTCCCCTTGCTTTTCTCCACCAGCATCAGAATCAACCTCCATGGGATCGGTAACAGTTCTCTCGGATGCAGATAGGTCCCTACGTCGAGGAGATCGGCGAACAACACTCGCCATCAGACTCGGTGAGCGAACTCGGTGGTCTACTCGATTGGTTACTCGAGCCACATATCGGGTGGTGGATCGGGTTGGGGAAGCAAAATGTCCAGCCAGCGGTTGGGAATGCGGAACGTTTCCTCTCCTTTGGGATTCTTGAGGTTCGACGGCATCACCTGCGGTTGTAGCAGCGGCGGAGGTTGATCTTCTTCCTTCCTTTGGTAGGTTTTCGTGTGTGACTCCATGTTCGAATCCTTGAGAAGAAAAGGCTAAGTCTCGAGGTTAATAGGGTTAGTCCCATAGAAAATTGAATGAAACTCGAGTTTAAGAGAGAATAGAAAGTATGGAAACAAGAACAAAAAACTCTAGGGTTGAGAGAAACTTATCGAAGCTGCTAAGGAGGTAGGGTTTGAAACCCTTAAATAGAGTAGGGTTTGGTTGGTGGGCTTCACCGAGAGTGGGCTTGGCTTGTGGAATTCGGACTCCACTCGCCATCCGAGCAGAGACATGATCAGGCGCGTCGAGTACGGTGTCGGGTTGACCCTCGGGTTCCTCAATTTCCCTTTTTTGTTTTTTCTTTATAAATATCCAAAAATAGAAAATAAGATAAAACAAATAAATCAATATTAAAACAAAACAGAATATTCCTTTGGAATTTCCTCCTAAGTGAGCTTGTTTTAAGTCACTAAGCTTGACTCTTCATGCTCCTTAAGCATGGGATCCAGGTGGAGGAGGTTCTGAAATGCTCTCCACAATAGCAGGCTGGTTCAACTGATTCTCCAGGTTTTGTCCAGGTTCTAAGGTAAATGTAGTGTTGACCTCCTCAAGATGCTTGACTTTTCTCTGCTTTGTCTTAGTGGAAAAAGCTTGAACATCAATGGTTGGCCTCTTAATCCCCTTCTTCACATCAAACTCCATCTTGATGTGCTCACCATGCTATATTCTGATCCTGCCTTGCTTTATCTCGATCATAGCACCATGTTACCAAGAATGGTCTTCCTAGGATAAGTGGATCGTCTGGTTTCTTATCCATGTCAAGGATCATAAAGTCAGTAGGGACTTCCACTCTTCCAACCCTGAGAGGCAGATTTTCCAGGATCCCAATCGGATGCCTCACGGTTCTCTCAGCCAGAACCAAATACAAATTACTTGGTTTAAAACTGGTGAATCCCATCTTGTTGGCTACTGACAAAGGCATAATGCTAACTGAAGCTCCAAGGTCGCACAAGTAATTCTTGAAAGTCCGAAGTCGTAAAAGAGCCAGGATCTTCCAATTTCTCCTCAATTCGCAGCTTAGGATCTAAGCACACTTCACTCCTGAGAATTTCAAACCCAATTTCCTTGACAGCTTCCTTGATCTCATTCTCCAGCCGAGCTGCTTCCTTGGCAACTTCCTTCTGAAGTTTGTGTGGTGGCAAAAGCTTAGGTGGTGGAGCTTTGCGCTTGGCCATATGCTCTGCAAGCGCCTCCAGTTGAATGTCAAGTGCAGCATTGAACCTCTCCTCTAGCTCTCTTTCCTTTGGTACAGGTACTTGAGGCTGATCTCTCATCTCAACATCTACTTGATGTATCATCCGATCACCATCATCGGGTAGATCATCGAGTTCCTCCTCGGGTTGATCTTCAGTTTGTGATTCTCTGGCCAGTGCTCGATCATCAACTCGATCAGTCTCCTCGGGTGAAGGCTCGGGTTCATACTCGGATATATAGTACTTGGCCTCGTTTAACCCATAGTGATCCATATCCTCCCCATCTTGAACATCACTGTCCTCAGTAAGGTAATCCTCATAGTCATCATCAAGGAAGATGGCTTGGGCAGTGGCATAATCCTTAGGGTTCTGAACAGCTTTACCTGGGAGTTGGTTGATCTTTGGAGTTGGTTGGTTGTTGTGGTGACCTTCTAGGTACCTCAGCTTAGTGTTAAGCGATTCGTACTTGGCGTTTAAATCATTGTACCCTGAGTCTATCTTGTTGCTCATCTCCGCAAAACGTTTCGCAGTGTCCATAGCTGCGGAAGCCTGATTCTGAATCATTTGCTGAAGTAGGCCGCGTAACTCAGCTTCCTGTGATTGGTTCTGCTGGCCTTGATGCTGTTGGAATCCAGGTGGGTAGTTGTAGTTTCCAGAGTACTGCAGCTTAGGTGCATATCCTTGATTGTACTGGACAAAAGGTTTTTGTTGGACCTGGTTCCCTTGAACTGCAGATGGGTAAGTTTGGTCTTGAGGATTGGCAACATTCGGGTTCTGGTAAGACAGATTCGGGTTTGGCTTGTAGTTGTTGTACCCTTTGTTGTAACCTCCCTGGTTGTTGATGTAGTTGACATCCTCTATTTGTACAGTCTCCCCATCTTTTTGTAAAAACTGCTCTTTCTCTGATATGGCATGAACATGCTGCTGCTGGTTGAGTAGTTTATCAAGCTTGTCATTGAGGGCTTTCATGTTCCTCTTGTACTTGGCATCTTCCTCTCCTGTAGATCGCACAGTGCGATCGTACTCCTCATTGTAATTCCCATCAGACTGAGCCAAGTTCTCCACTAGGTCCCAACTTTCATCAACATCCTTGTTGAGGAAGTTACCATTACTTACGGTGTCCAGCAACATCGGTATCTTGGAGACCTATCCAGCAACATCGGTGTCCAGCAACTCTGTAAAGTGTACTCAGCAATGAATCATTACTGAATCCATGATGTGGACATCAGGAAGTGTATCCCTTGAAACGTTCCCAAGCTTCACTGAACGTTTCATTGTTCTTCTGAACAAAGCTGGAAATGTCATTTTGCAGCCTTGCGGTTCTGGAGTTGGAGAAGAATTTGGCCAGGAATGCCTTCTTGCACGCTTCCCAAGTGGTGATGGACTCCTTGGGGAGTGATTTCTCCCAGATGTGTGCTTTGTCTCCCAAAGAGAATGGGAAGAGCCTGAGTTTGAATCCATCCTCACTAACTCCATTGATCTTGGTGATGCTACAGAGCCTATCAAATTCATCCAGATGATCCAATGGGTCCTCCATTGGCAATCCATGAAACTTATTACTTTGTATCATCTGGATGAGACTACTCTTGATCTCAAAATTGTTGTTCTGCACAGCAGGTGGCACAATGCCATTCATTTGAGTGTGAGTAGATGGAGCATCCCTGCTCCTATGTTGGTCCTTGCTTGAGGAGCTGGTGGACGATTTTGATTGTTCATTGTCTCCTCAATGATTGCTGGTTGCGGTTGAACTTGTTGTTGTCTGAGTAGCCTTGGTTTGTTGATGTTGTCGATGAAAGGACTCAGGTTCTGGCTACTTCTTGATCGTATTTGCAGGCACAGGTAGGTGTCCGAGTGTGTACACGAGGGTCAACTCGATCCAGGTGATCAAGTGACGGGTCGGGTGGGTGCTCGGGTTGTACCTGAGATTCAAAACAAACAAGAGCGAAAATACACAAGTCAGATTCCGAACCAATATAAACAAAAGAACTTGATCTAGCAAGTGCTGAAATCCTAAACGTAGCAAAATAAACACAACCAAATGGAAACGACGCCAAATTGATAGACAAGTTTTCACCCAGGGTATCAATTCCCTATGCAGTTGTAGTACAAAGGGTTATCAATCCAAATGGTTGTTAATTGCTAGCAGGAAGGATATGATCAGAACAGTACAAGTCAAGCTAAGCAATTAAGAGTTTTGTTCTAACAATCCTAAAGTGATATAATAAAATAATATAAACAAGAAACCACACGACCTAAGCACTCGATGCAAGCATTCGAGTACAGGATCGGGTGGGGTGATCGAGTAAGCAAATGAGATATGACCAACTCGAGGTATTACTCGATGCAGGTTATCGCATCTGATCGGGTAAGGGATCGAGTAATGAAAGAAAATGCAAGCAATTAAAATACAAAAGCTTCTAAGGATGGGGTAATCGAATCCTAAGTATTCTTTACCAATACAGATGCCTCAAGAAAATATTTCCTAGACAATGAATCTCTAAAACCTTGTTAACACACTCTCGCACTAGAAACAATCAACCTTGAATCACTACCCTACCCAACTCTCGTTGGAGAAACATGACCAAGCAGGCATTAAGATCCGATTCATTATTATCAGTAAACCCCTTACTCATCTAATCTCTTAGGCTAATTGAGTAAACCTCTAGCATTGGTTGATTCAAGCATCTCATCTACACTTCTCGGTGGTAAAACGCCCTAGATCTAATCTCAACCTCTCGGTCTGTTGACAGCATTAAGAACACTAACCTAGAAGGAAATCTATCAAACACATACAATCAAACTAAGGCATCCTAACCGATCAAGAACACAAAATCATCTATCCCATCCCTAGAAACTTTACTACACTACTCGGACATAATAACAAGAAACATAACAACAAATAAGAACGAAAATTGCATTATAATAAACGGTAGAGTAGAGTAGAAAGAATACAGGATAAAATCTAAAGAAATGATAAAAAGTTATGAAATAAAATCTAAAACAAAAGGGAAAAGTGTTTGAGTCACTCAATTATCTCACAGAAGCTCTCGCTCTCTGGTTTGAGGGTCTGCGGCATGCTCGTTTGCGAGCTAGGAGAGGAGGGGTTTATATATGGAAACCCTTTTGACCTAGCACCCTAAATTGTCTAAAAGTGAATTCCTACCGTTAATGACCTAAAAATGCTAAGTTAGAGGTATGAACAATGCAAAATATGGACAAAAAAGGATGCCAAAAACATGTAAATTAGAGAGTTATCAGACTCCCAAACTTAAATCTTGCTAGTCCTCTAGCAAGGAAGTAGGAGGGTTCAGTTTGAAAACAGGGACTCATAACCTTAATATGCTAAGTGAAGAATTCAAGCTATAGTCCTTAAAGATAGTTTAATGGTGCTAAGATAAATCAACATACTTACAAATATTTTTCTATGCTTATTACCATGCATCGATCTAGTTCAACCTCCAACTAAAGATAGAGAACATCTCTTTCACATTAAATTAAGTGTTTGGCGAATTCTTGCAAATGGAAGGTGAATCAAGCTCATTCGGTATATCGTCATGACTATGTCTCCACAAATAGGTATATTGTCTATCTTGGTGGGAATCCTATCTCCTGGTCTTCACGCAAGCAAAAAGGCACTGCTCGATCGTCAACGGAGGCTGAGTACAGAGCGGTCGCCAACACAGCCTCTGAATTACGTTGGGTGTGCAACCTCCTCACCGAGATGGGCATCGCTCTTCCCTCTCCACCGGTCATCTACTGTGATAACATAAGTGCCACTTATCAATGTGCCAACCCTGTGTTCCACTCCCGAATGAAGCATATTGCACTCGACTATCACTTTGTACGGGGCTACATACAAGATGGTGCTCTGCGTGTTGCTCACATCAATACACTTGATCAACTCGCTGATGCAGTCACCAAACCATTGCCACGCACACGTTTCCAGACCCTCAACAACAAGATTGGAGTCCGACATCNCCTCCATCTTGGGGGGGGGGGGGCGTGTAAGAGTACTGTAAATTGAGAATCTATTTGTAAATAAGTATATGCTAGGGTTTTCTCTTGTATCTTATAAATACTGTAACCAATACACATAATAAATCATTCAGCACATTCTCTATAGATTACTTCTATTTAAACCTTCATCCTAGCTAGCTAGGTTGACAGTTCCAGGCTGGAGCTGGATTGAGAGATTGGTGATCAAATTCATAAAACTGACGTTGATGACAAAAAGCATCCGAACTCACAGAAGTAATCCACCTTGACATTCTTAGTGGTTACAATCTAGAGCACTCGAACAGAACTGCTCCTACTCTCTCTCCAGATACATTTTGATCGGTTTCGGATACTATGTAAAAACTGATTGGTTTGTATTTTGATTGTGATTTGGATTTTGATTTTAAATCGATCCGAACCGAAATCCGATCGGTTATCCGATAAACCGATATTTTGTCTCGACTCTCGACTCTCACCTCTATGTAACAGCTAACACTGTTGTTCTTCTTCTCCCAAACCTCTTTTGTCTCGACTCTCACGTCTCGACATACAACTTTTGCCGACAATCAACTCTCGTTTCCCTAGCACACCTAGGAGACCCTTCTCCTCTATCAGCCGCATCAAGGAATCAATCGCATGTATCTTCTTCTCAGAATCTCAACTGTAATTTTCTCCTCTTTGAGGTTCGTTTAATTAGTTGAAATGTTGAACACCATCTCAACTTGAGATCTGCTTATGGTTTCCGAGAAAAATTTTCTCTCTTTCAAGCTCATCTGGTCTGTTTTTTTTTTCTTTGTTCTGAGTATTTGTTGGTACGTTTCTAGTTTTTTGTGTGCTATGTAGAACTGTAAACCTACATTTCTGGTTGTGCTATGTTGATCTGTAGACAGAACATCTCATTTTAGATTGTTGATGATGATTTGTATGAACATGGAGAGTTAGAGACAAAAGTCACAAAAACATAAAGAGTATAATTTCTCTGTTCTTTCCTTTGAGAAGAGTGTTATTGTTTGAGACTTATAGTTATAGGCTTCTAGTTTCGTTTTGGTATTAATACTATGATAGGATAAGCTATGTTGTAAACTTGTAGATTGTTGTCTAATGTGTGTCTCTCTTTGTCTTCATTTTCCTTAATGTAAACTTGTAGATTGTTGTTTAATTAGTTTGTCTCTGCAAATGAATAATTACAAATGGATTCATGCTCACATCAACCCGGAAATGATGACAATGAAAAGGATGGAGATGAGAAAAGAAAGAAAAAAAAGTATATGAGTAGGGTATTTATAAGAGCTCTCTTCTCTCTCCTCGGTAGAGTTCGCCCTAGCCGTCATTTCCGCGTCGACAGAAGTACTTCCAACCTTCGGCGCCAGTGTAGTTTCGGCTCGCCGGCGTTAGATCTTGCCCTTGCCTTGCTGCTCCATTGCTCTCCCGACAAATCCAAGTTCGTATGGCTCCAAGATCTTGTTCAAGCCGCACTTCCGGTGTTTCCTCTGGCGTTACTTCCGCCGTGGGCTGGTTCTTCCCCTCGCCCCTGTTGGCCAATCACCTCTGCTCGCCTCCCTGTCTTGTGGGTTCGTCAGATACTCCTCTGATGTTTGCCCATTTGTCACCGCTCTTCAGTCTGTTTCTGGGGTGGTGATCTCCTTGACGAGCTACTGGAGCTCCTTTCTCTCCAGATCCGCCGTTTACTTACTCTCGCCAAAACTTCCTTTCGCCTCTCTCCTCCTGGGTTATCTCTTTGATCTCCCGGACCTCCCTCCTCCTAGTGTTCCTCTGTCTCCGCCTCCGCCTCTTCCCCAAGCCTGAAGAACCAGATTCCTTCTAGTGTTACCTCTGCTGCTTTTGTTTCCTTAGTGGATCTGTTGGGTCTCTGGTCTAACCAAAGAGTCAGCCTGTTCTGCTCCTTTCCCCCCGACATCACCTGCTTTCTCACCACCCGGAGTGTTGGATACTTCTCTTTCTCCTCAATGCCTACATCGGACACTTTTCTGGCAGGTACATGTGGCTTTCAATCTAGAACCACTGATGCTGGTTCAGATTCCGTCTGAGTTGGACGTTGTTTGACAACCGACTCTGTTTCCGGTGCTTCTCGAGGTTGCCTTCAACCTTTTTCCATATGTGATGGCTCAAAAATTGTCTTAAAGTCACAGTGTTTGGTGACTCCCCCTCTACCAGTTGATGCCTATGTGTTTAAAGCATTTTCTCTCATGGGTTTGCTCATGATAGGTTGTTTTGACATTGCTCCTGGTTCTCTACCAAGCTTTGTTTTGCTTGTGTCTCTATCTTTTCTATTTGCTTGCTATTGTTCTTTAAGTTTCAAGATTGCTATTCGAATGTGTCCAGTAGCATATCCTCTTGTAATCTTTCTAGTTTGAATGAAGATCGAATGTGTCCAAAAGGAAAAAACAAGCAGATGCAGATGGTTCAGTTCCTAAGGTTCAGATAAAGAAGAAGAAGGTAGCTAGGGTAATACAAAGGTCATGGGTATGGGATCATTTCACAAGAATCCCCGGGAAAAAAGATTGATGTCACTGTCATTTTGTACTCTCAATATGGGTTGTGCGACTCAGAATAGAACTCCTTCTCTGAAAAATCATCTCCTTATCTGCAAGCAGTACAAGGCATGGAAGGAAAGCAGAAGTCAGACTCAAAATGTTTTCAATCCTAGTGATGATAACGGTAGTTTACAGTTGGCCAGAGTTACTGAGGATGTGTTTAGAGAAGCTTCTAATCAGATATTGGTTCTCAGTGAATTGCCACTTTCATTCATTGAAAGTTTGGCTTGGAAAAACTTCTGCAATAAGGTTAAACTCTACAAACCTCACTCTCAGAGAACTGCAACTAGGGATATTATGGAGGCTTACGTGAAGAAGAAAGTAGAAATGATGGAGGCTATTGGTGCTAATAAGCAAACGGTTTCTCTAATAACAGATATATGGGTTGCACCTACGACTGGAGCTAGATAAATGGTCATCACATCACATTTTATTGATGCTACTTGGCGCCTACGCAAGATGGTAATTGGATTCAAGCATGTCTCTGACCATACAGGGTCAACCATAAGTTATGTTCTTCTGGACTGTTTGGCTGAATGGGGGATAAAGAAGATCTTCACAATCACTGTTGACAATGCCACTGCCAACACTAATGCTATGAAGAAGTTTAAGAAAACATTCAGCTTAGTAGGAAATGATGCAATTATGTTAGGTGGGAAGTTCCTGCATTTACGTTGTTGTGCTCACATTATTAATTTAATTGCGAGAGATGGTTTGCATGAGCTTAATGATAATGTGGAGGCTATTCGGAATGATGTTCAATATGTTAGAGCTTCTAGTAAAAGGCTTAAAGCGTTTGAGCAGAAAGTTGAGTCAGGAAAGATGACAAGAGGCAATTTATCATTGGACTGCAAAACTAGATGGAACTCCACTTTTCTGATGTTAACAAGAGCATTGAAGTTCAGGTTGGCTTTTGATAGAATGGAGGCTGAAGATAAGTTGTATAATGATTATTTCTATGAAACCGTTGAAGGGAAAAAGAGGATTGGGCCGCCAAGTAAAGATGATATAGGAACCCAGTTGAGGGAACCCAAGTGGATAGATGGAAATAGGCAAATGGTTGATAACACTGTTCTGCCTATTTGGTGGATGATAGATGGAGTGCAGTGAAGAAATGGAGAATAGACAAATGGTTGAAAACACTGTTCTGTCTATTCGGTAGCAGTGGAAGATGAAAGGATAGATGGGTGGATTGAGGGACGCCACACAGATCTGTGAAAGGATCTATGATAAGTCAAATCTCAGTCTTCAAGGATTCACACACAAGAAGAAGGAGAAAAGGGTGGTTGCTTCTATCTCAGAAGAAAACCTAAGAAAACTCTCATTTTATTTCATTAAAACTTGAAAGGTTACAATGCTGAGAAGGGACCTTATATAATGGTCCAGCAGCGGGGGACCTTCTAGGGTCGAAATTTATTACAAATAAAAGGACTAAACTTGCAAAAACAACAGACTCGATTTTAGGACTTAAATAAATAAAAAGACTCATAAAGACCCAACGGTCGATTCCTGCAAAACAAGAAAGAACCAACATTTATTATTTGAATTCAAACACTTACCTTGATAATAGCTCTCATGCACGCTCCAGCCCTTCATTGATTGCTTCGGAAATGATGAAAAGAACGGGTTCTTTAATTCCTTGTAGAACTGGCAAAAATGATGCTTGTGGAGTCTTCTCTTTGGAATCTTCTAGTTCAATGAGAGTAATCAGACTTGCAATGGACTTGTTGAATTGTTCCCTTAAGGTCCTTGCTCCCAGCCTTGTCATAGGTTTGTGTATCATTGTTGGCAGAACGGGTTCTTCAGGAATTGGTAGAACGGGTTCTTCAGGAAATGATAGAACGGGTTCTTCGGGAAATGGCAGAACGGGTTCTTCCGGAAGTTTACTATTGATGTCCTCATCATTCCCTCCCTCTTGAGAAAGTTCTGTCTGCAGAACTATTTCATCTGCATGGAAAGGAGATAAATCAGCAACATTAAAGGTAGGAGAAATGTTCAACTCACCTGGTAGCTCAATCTTGTAGGCATTGTCATTGATTTTCTCTAAGACCCGAAATGGTCCATCTCCTCTTGGTGACAGCTTGGACTTCCTCTCCTTGGGAAATCTCTCTTTTCTCATGTGTAACCAGACCCAATCTCCAGGTTCAAACGTCAGCTCCTTGCGGTGCTTATCCGCATGCTCTTTGTTCTTTGCGCTCTTCTTCTCAAGATTCTCTTTAACCTTTTGGTGGAGTTTCTTCACAAAATCAGCTTTGGTGACTCCTTCTGCACTAGAATAAACAGCTTGGGGCAGAGGTGTGATGTCTAATGGGGTTAGAGGATTAAAACCATAGACAACTTCAAATGGAGAGAATTTGGTACCAGAATGCTTAGCATGATTATAAGCAAATTCAATATAGGGTAAACAGGATAACCAGTTTCGGAGATTCTTACCCACCGTAGCTCTCAAAAGAGTGGAGAGAGTACGATTAACTACCTCAGTTTGGCCATCAGTTTGAGGATGACAAGTGGTGGAGAAGAGTAGCTTAGTTCCTAGCTTTTTCCACAAAGTCTTCCAAAAGTGGCTGAGAAATTTGGTGTCTCGATCTGAAACAATGGTCCTTGGGATTCCATGTAAACGCACAACTTCTTTGAAAAAGAACTCAGCAGTTTGAGTAGCATCATTTTTCTTGTTACATGGAATGAAATGCGCCATTTTAGAGAAGCGTTCCACCACAACAAAGATAGAATCTCGGTTGTTGATCTTAGGCAGTCCTAAAACAAAATCCATAGAAATATCTACCCATGGTAGGTTAGGAATAGGCAAAGGCATATATAAACCATAAGGATGTGACCTGGATTTTGCTTTCAAGCAAGTGATGCACTTTGCACAGAACCTTTCCACATCTCTTTTCAAATGCGGCCAAAAGAAATGTTCCATAAGAACACTTAGAGTTTTATCACGCCCAAAATGTCCCATAAGTCCTCCTCCATGTGCTTCTCCTATTAGCAGCTCTCTCATGGATCCTTGAGGAATGCACAGTCTTTTGTCCTTGAAGAGAAATCCATCATGTTGGTAGTATGACCCATAAGCGGCTTTGCTTGTTTCCTTAAAGGCTTCTTTGAAATCTGGATCCTCCTCATATAGACCTTTGATATGATCAAATCCCATGACTTTAGCCTCCATTGTAGTGATCAAAGCATGTCTCCTTGATAAAGCATCAGCTACAATGTTCTCTTTGCCCTTCTTGTACTTAATCACATATGGAAATGTCTCCACAAATTCAAGCCACCTTGCATGTCTCTTCTTAAGTGTAGTTTGTCCTCTTAGGTGCTTGAGTGTCTCATGATCTGTATGAATAACAAACTCTTTGGATAACAAATAATGTTGCCAAGTTTCTAGAGATCTTACCAAAGCGTAGAGTTCTTTATCATATGTTGGATAATTAAGTGCAGCTCCACTGAGTTTCTCACTGAAGTATGCTACTGGTTTTCCTCCTTGAGTTAGAACAGCACCTATTCCTGTACCAGAAGCATCACATTCAATTTCAAACATTTTATCAAAGTTAGGAAGTACCAAAACAGGTGCATTTGTTAGGCTGTCTTTGAGCAGTTTGAATGCATCCTCTTGTGCTTGACCCCATTTGAATTCCACATTCTTTTTAATCACTGATGTCAAGGGTGCAGCAATGGTACTGAAATCCTTCACAAATCTCCTATAGAAGCTAGCCAGCCCATGGAAGCTCCTAACATGTCCAATGGTTGTTGGAGTTGGCCAGTCTTGTATAGCCTTGATCTTTTGCTCATCGACCTTTAGTCCCTGAGAACTCACAACAAATCCTAGAAACACAACTTGATCAGTGCAAAACGTGCATTTCTTAATATTAGCATAGAGAAATTCAGCCTTAAGTGCTTTTATCACCATTTCAAGATGTTTTACGTGATCTGCAAGACTTGTGCTATAAATCAAGATATCATCAAAATAAACAACCACAAACTTACAGATGTACTCCCTTAGGACCTGGTTCATTAACCTCATGAAGGTGCTTGGGGCATTGGTGAGTCCAAATGGCATGACTAACCACTCATATAATCCTTGTTTTGTCTTGAAAGCCGTTTTCCATTCATCACCTTCTTTCATTCTGACTTGATGATAACCACTCCTTAGATCAATTTTAGAAAAGATAGTAGCTCCATTAAGCTCATCTAGCATGTCGTCAAGCCTTGGAATAGGATGTCTATATTTGACAGTGATGTTGTTGATTGCTCTGCAGTCTACACACATTCTCCAAGTTCCATCTTTCTTAGGCACTAGAAGAACCGGTACAGCACAAGGGCTTAGGCTTTCACGAATGTAGCCCTTTGACATTAGATCACGAACTTGCTT
>NC_025689.1:16096956-16116721 GCF_000633955.1 Camelina sativa
GTTCGGCCATTGTGTAAAGTCTCCTTATCAAATTGCCATGGCCGTCCTAGAAGAAGGTGTCCAGCTTGCATAGGAACCACATCACACACAACTTGATCTGAATATTTGCCTATGGTGAATGGTATGGTGACTTGCTCGGAGATCCTTAGTTCAGCCTCATCATTGAGCCACTTAAGTCGATATGGATGGGGATGCTTTGTCTTTTGGAGACCTAGCTTATCAACCAAATACTTGCTGGCTACATTAGTACATGAACCACCATCAATGATTAAGCTACATACCTTGGAGTTTATAGAGCAGCGAGAGTGGAAGATATTTTGTCTTTGAATTGTTTCAGGATCAAAAAGAGTGCTAAGAGCCCTTCTTATGACTAGAAGCTCTCCCATCTCTGGATAGTCCACAATATCCTCCTCAGATTCAACACGTTCTTCTTCCTCATCTTGTGATTCATACTCTCCATTGGCTTTAAGGATCATTACTCGCTGGTTTGGGCACTCCCTTGCATAGTGTCCTTTTCCCTGACATTTAAAACAAGTAATATCACGAGCTCTTTGGTTAGTAGGCTTACCTTGCTCTGGTTTGGTTACTTTTGATGTCCCAGGTGCAGCTCTTTTAAATCTCTGGTCCACATCAAGAGATTTTCCCTTGTCTAAAGGTTTTTGAGGTGGTGGTGTCCATGGAGTCTTATTGCGGTTAGTAGAAGATGCCTTCCTTTTGATGTGTTGTTCAGATTGGACTGCTAGATGCAACAACTCTTCAAGATCATGATACGTTTGTCTTTCCACCTTTCTAGCAATCTGATCATGAAGACCATCTAGAAACTGCGCCATCAAGTTCTCCTCAGACTCTTCTACCTCCAACCTGTTTTTAAGAGATTCAAACTCTTCAAAGTATTCCTCAACAGATTTGCTTCCTTGTGATAGCTTGCAGAACTTCTTTTGTAGCTCCCGGTGGTAATAAGCTGGGATATATCTCTTTCTTAGCTGAAACCTCATATCATCCCAAGTAGTGATTGGTATATGTCTGTGCCTCCTCCTCTCAGATACATCTCTGCCCCACCAAGCTAAGGCATTGTCGGTAAGTTGAGCAGCAGCTAGGGATACCTTTCTCGGTTCAGAATAGTTGTAGTAGCCAAAGATATGCTCCATACGTCTTTCCCAGTCAATGTAAGCCTCATGATTAACCTTTCCAGCAAATGTTGGCGGATTGAGCTTAAGATCATAGCCTCCTTCTCTTATGTTGCCTTCATCTCGTCTTCTACCTTGTTGGTAGTGTCTCCTTGGCCTGAGGTGTTGATTAAGATCTTGATACTCTTCCTCTGAATCAGACTGATCTCCATTATCAACCTCATGGTTTTCTCTTGGCAAGTTACGAACTGGTGCCCTTGGTGCAGGTGGGGGTTGTTCAATTCGTGTCATGCGATCACCAAGCGTTTGGAGTTGGGTTTGAATAGCTGCAAGTATCTCAGCCATGTTCAATTCTCCTCCTTGTTCTCCCATAGTTCAAAACGTTCTGATTTGGAGCGTTTAGCTCTGATACCAGATGATATAGGAACCCAGTTGAGGGAACCCAAGTGGATAGATGGAAATAGACAAATGGTTGATAACACTGTTCTGCCTATTTGGTGGATGATAGATGGAGTGCAGTGAAGAGATGGAGAATAGACAAATGGTTGAAAACACTGTTCTGTCTATTCGGTAGCAGTGGAAGATGAAAGGATAGATGGGTGGATTGAGGGACGCCACACAGATCTGTGAAAGGATCTATGATAAGTCAAATCTCAGTCTTCAAGGATTCACACACAAGAAGAAGGAGAAAAGGGTGGTTGCTTCTATCTCAGAAGAAAACCTAAGAAAACTCTCATTTTATTTCATTAAAACTTGAAAGGTTACAATGCTGAGAAGGGACCTTATATAATGGTCCAGCAGCGGGGGACCTTCTAGGGTCGAAATTTATTACAAATAAAAGGACTAAACTTGCAAAAACAACAGACTCGATTTTAGGACTTAAATAAATAAAAAGACTCATAAAGACCCAACGGTCGATTCCTGCAAAACAAGAAAGAACCAACATTTATTATTTGAATTCAAACACTTACCTTGATAATAGCTCTCATGCACGCTCCAGCCCTTCATTGATTGCTTCGGAAATGATGAAAAGAACGGGTTCTTTAATTCCTTGTAGAACTGGCAAAAATGATGCTTGTGGAGTCTTCTCTTTGGAATCTTCTAGTTCAATGAGAGTAATCAGACTTGCAATGGACTTGTTGAATTGTTCCCTTAAGGTCCTTGCTCCCAGCCTTGTCATAGGTTTGTGTATCATTGTTGGCAGAACGGGTTCTTCAGGAATTGGTAGAACGGGTTCTTCAGGAAATGATAGAACGGGTTCTTCGGGAAATGGCAGAACGGGTTCTTCCGGAAGTTTACTATTGATGTCCTCATCATTAGATAATTGGGATGAAATTGAAAGGTTAGTAAGGTTTTTAGTCATCTTCTATAACTCTACCTTGGTAGTTTCAGCATCATCGACTGTTAGCTTCTACAAGTGTTACAATGAAATTGTAAAAATAGAGAGGAATCTATTAGCATTAAGCACTAATTCTGATCTGAAGCTTAGGTTAAAGGCAGAGGCTATGAGAGATAAATTCAATAAGTACTCGAATCCATCAAAGAAGCTAAATAAGATGCTGATCATAGCTAGTGTCTTTGATCCGAGGAACAAAATGAAGTTTGCGAGTCTTTGTTTTGATATTCTCAATGGTAAAGACAGTGAAGAATCTAAGGAGCTTACTAAATCAGTTATTGATGTTCAAGGAAAGCTGTTTGACGAGTATAATGCGAAAACAGTTGGATCAAGCTCTCAGTCACAAACTGCAACATCATCTCAGAGTGGACAAGAGTCTCAAGGTGATCTGAATCACAAGATGGATTTTGACAGTGATATTGAATATCAAAGGATGGACACTATGTACAGTGAGTTGGTTAATGAGATCAGTTGTCAAGATGCAAGTACAGAGTTGGAGTTATATTTGAAGGAGAAAGTAGAAAATCCAAAGGCTAACCAGCTAGGGATACAGTTTGATGTTTTGGGATGGTGGAGGATCAACAGTCCTAAGTATCCTATTCTAGCCTCAATAGCAAAGGATGTACTTGCTATGCAAGTGTCTTTTGTTGCATCTTAATCAGCTTTTAGCAATAGTAATAGGATTTTAGACCCATTTAGGAGTTGCTTGACTCACTACATGATTGAGGTTCTGATGTGTAGTGAGCAGTTGTTAAAGAGTGAGATTCAGTTGAATGAGAAAGGAGTGATTACTACTCAGCAAATGCTTGCTGAGAATGAGTTGCAGGATAGTCTTGAGAGAGGTAAGTTGTTCTATCCATTATATCTTCTTTTCAATTGTGCATTTATGTATTACTTAGTATTAACTTTGTCTTCTTTAAATTTTTTTTTGAGTCTCTATGCAAGTTGTGAAGATGACTGTAGAAGTGTTTGATCTAATAGAAGTCAAAAAAGGTTTGAACAAGTCTCTTTCAAATTTGAACCTTGTCTTGTTAAATAACTATACAAATCCTTTTGAATCCATTTGAATCAAGTCCCTGCTTCTTATTTCTTTTTGTAATTGTTATACACAGGTAAAAGGTGATATTTGGACTGATCAAAAGAGATGAATGATTGAACTTCTTGAAGATTGAAGAGTTTCTTTGTGTTTGAATATTTGGATCTTCAAGAAGAAACTCTTCAATGTTTGTTAGGTACTTATGTGTAATCTTCAATGTTTGTTAGTTTTTTGAAGATTACACATTGCATTGAAGATTACATATTCTTGAAGGTTGTTTAATGTTTGTTAGGTACTTAGGTTGATGATCCGATGGAAATTGTTTTGGATAATTTGGATTTTACAAGGTAATTTGATTTTAAACCGGTTTTAAACCGATTTGAATTTTTTTCGGTTCAATGTCGGATTTTCAAAAAAAAAGATAAAACCGATCCGAATCTGATATGGAAAAGCTGACGGATCCTAATCGGATACTATATATCCCAAACCAAATTATCCGAAATCTGAATAATCCGATCCGAAAATCCGAATGCCCAGGGCTAGGTTTCACAATTTGATATGATGGCTATTAAAACAAACACAACATAATTAATGAGCAGTCTTGGTTATTCACACAATGTTTTAAATTGGGCATATATAATTTAGGCCCAATAAATAAAGAAAGAGATCAGGTGTGCTCTGTTCTTCCTTGCTTCCATGTCTGAATTGAATTAAAGAGGAGGAAGTGGTCTAAAATGACACCCGCCCGTATTATGCTCATTACTAATGCTAGTGTTTTTGAATAAACAAAATAGTCTTAACGATGCCTTATGTTTTTCTTGTTTGGCATAAGAGCATTCAATATAATCTTTAACTGAATTCTCAGCTTCTTTTATATGTACTCACTAAACGCTCACCTGATAAAGTAAGCTACTCAAGATCGATCTCTCTTGCTTCGTGGTTTTTTACTCGCATCTAGCTCTGATTGTTAGCTACTCACAATATTCAGAACACAAACTCGTAGAACTCTTGTAAGAAACGGTTTTTTTTTGGTGAATAAATTTTACATTCATTCAAAAAAAAGATCGATCTCTCTCGTTTGTAATCAGATTAAAAGAAACTACTAACTAAAGAAGCATAGACATCGACACGAGAGGGGTGTCGGTTGACACCAACCTTTTCAGCAGTCGGCTGATTCTTGTTTTCCTGATTTGTTTGTTATTTGTTAAGCATTGATTTCTCAGTTGCTTGTGTGTATAGCCCTGTAGATGGAAGGATTGTCTCACTAAGTATTTATGATAATACTTATGCATCTCAATTGTTGTTTGTGGTGTGCATGTATGAGACATGGAATCATAGCGATGAGAAGGAGGATTATCTAGGGTCTCGGTTGTGTGTTGATAGTTGTGTATGGTTATGTTGCTGGAACTTTGGATAGAATTATGTTAGGTTGTTTGATTAAATTGTATGGAATGTTCTTGTAATGATGATATGTTGGAGATTGTTGTTATTGGTATGTTTCCATGTTGGTTTAATGTTGACTTGTGGGTTAGTTGGTTTAATTAAATAGTATGGAATGCTTAATTATATATTTAAAAAAATCGGTCGGGTTGTTTAATCCTGTAAAACTTTTTTTTTGCAAACCACACAAAAGACATTTTACAATAAATAATAATATTCTATCAATATTTTATCTACCACGTTAAAGCTTTTTCCACGTTCAAAATTTTTACGGGTGAAACATATTTTTACACGAAATAAATGAAAATTTGAATAGAAATTTACTTTAGTTACATGTTATGTTTGACACAAATGGATATCGGTTCCACAAGTATTACTTTACTCATAATAATTTTATTTAAATTGATTTATTCCGTATATAGTGCAAAGTGTTATCTAGTATTTGATTTAGAAGGAGAAGTGAAAATTTTTTTTCTAATTAGGGAGTTTTGAAAATCAACAGTTGATGAATAAAAAATAGTATTGTATTATTTTAAAAAGATAATGCATACATGATAACAAGATTAAGAAAATAAAAAAATATTCATATGTTAAACATCAATAGACTTTGCTCAAATATTTCAAACAGATCGCCTTAATGACTTCTATCATTACTACAATAATATATGCTTCACTTGACATATCTTGATTAGTTACAAACAGAATGCCTTAATGACTTGCCAGCAAGTTCTTATCTCTTAAAAATGGCATCATCCAAATCGATAGATCCATGACAAGTGCATACGTCAAGCCTCCAAAAGTTTTGGATACAAATGATGATTACACTATTCGATTAAACTATTATACATACCACTTCCTTTATCAAAACAACTTTAATATTATTTAAACTTTCTTCTGCTTAAAAAGAAAAGAAAAAAGAAACTTAACGAGCTACTTATAAAATGGTCGAGAAGGATACAAAATTCTTTATTTAGATGATAGTAAGTAGAAGTCATGTACAATCTAGGATTGACAATCTTTATGTTTGAATCGAATCTGATGTGGTTATTATCTGCCAATAGCAAATTAATAATCTCCTTGGATTGAGTGTATTAAGGCTCATAGGATAAAATATGGGAACATCTACGTTTAAATCTAGGTTTATCCCTAAGAGCTAGGTTTCCCATCATAGCAGCAGATATGCTTCATATATCATATTTACATGACATCACCTACATCACTAAGTTTAATCTAGTGAATTTTTTGTTTAAGTTTGATTGTTTAAAAAAAAAAAAGAATTACTCAAATGTTATCCAGAAGTTGGTTTATTTCTCATATCTAACAATCTTTTAAAAATTGCTCAAATGTTTAGTGATCTGGGTGTAATTACAATTTACCCTTTGGATTTAGTTTTTCGATTTTGATTAAAAATAAAAAAATAACATCACTACAAAAAAACCTACATTAATAGCAAATGAAGATAGCTCGATTTACTCAATTGCTATTGAAGATAAGTTTGTAATTTTAGACGTGATATGATAGCATTTAATAAATGCTAAGCCAAAAAATCTCTAAGCGGGAATCTAAAATCCCATAGTCCGCCAACACTTAGCCAAATAATTCAGAAAAACGCCTTTTCCTCTTTCTCTAGTCTCTACATCTATCTCTCAATACTTTTTTCACGCTCTCTCCTTCAACCCTAATCCCCTTTCTCTATCTCCAAAACTTAAACCCATAGGCAATAAAAAAAAAACAGATCTGATCTTCCTATTGTCTACGTCGATGACCAGCCCAGAATCAAACCCAGATCTTCTTCAACCTCTTCTCATCGTCTTCTATTTCTTTTCTCCTCCTTCTCGGCTCATAACCTTCGACCACATCACCATTAAACACTATAATTATTTTTCCTTCACCTGTACTCAGAAATTTCTCCGATTTGGTATTATTTGAACTCAAATCTCCTTCATCCTGAGTTGAGTCTGAGTTTACTCGCCGTCCGAGCTATTGCAAAGAGGACTCAGGTTACTTATATGCAATTTCGAACCAGAATCGATTTCAATTACAAATTAATATTGTGTTTGTTATTTTAAATCTTCAGATCTGATTTTGTATCCCACGATATAGCGATTATGAAGCCAGAGAGAGAGACGAAGAGAGGAGTCTGGGTTCGATAAAATTGGCGGAGGGAGAAAGAAAGAGTCTTGGTTCTTACTCTTATCTTAGTTAACATCTTATTGTTGACATATTTATTTTATGTCAACTAGAACATGATCTGACTTGTTACAACATATATAAGTGTTATCCATTGGATTGAATTCTGCAATATTTAGGTTTGCAAAGATAAATTTCTTAGGAAGTTTGAATTTGTTCTCACGGATTAGGATTTAGGACAAGTTTTTGGTTTCTAAACAACATTGTGTATTGTTCTTTCTTGTTGTGGTGTGTAAGGAGCAAAGGATAGTGAAAGCAGAAGAGTGGGATTCGTTAATGGAGATCCTTCTTAAGCCATTGTCTGCTGCTTTCAGAGTTATTTCCAATTGCTTATGTATGCTTTGTTTATCTACATCCTTGAACCGTTTAACAGTTTCATTCATGGTTTAAGTTTTTGACTTTTTAATTTGGTTGGATCTCTGTTTATTATGTGATTCTTTAGTGGTTAATTTGCGATGATCTTCGACTCAAGTTGGAGAATGATTTCATGAAATCTCTTCAGGATGAGGTAAATAATACATTGACTCTTGCTTTTGTTTTTGTATCATTTTGTACAATTCTCAAATGTTGAATTCTTTGCCTTCTACCTAGGCTATAGAGAGTGGTGAACTGGAGGCTATCAAGCCTTTGCCTTGGTACCCTAATAATCTTGCTTGTCATTCTAATTTTTTATGTATTATTTCAGCTGCTTGAAATAATTCATGAATCATCAGAATCAGGATCTATACATAATGAAATGGTTTGTTAAACTCTATCATCTTCCATTCATTTTGGTTGATAGATAATTTGTTTGTTTCTAATTGCTTTGGTTGATTCAGGTGGTGGTGAATGAACTGCAACAACAACGATACTTTGTCCAAAGAAGCATCTGAGGTTAATCATCATCTGAGTTACATGTATATGTTCTAGAACTTAGAAGTTTGTCTCTATTTTTTGGTGATGTTAGTTTATTTTAATTAAGATTTTTATGTAAGACTTTATGTTATGTAAGACTTCATTTTGTTAATGTAATAATAATTTTATGTATGTTGGTGATTTTATGAAATAAAAATATTATATATATATATATATATATATATATATATCTAATTAAATAAATTCTGCAAAATAGGATTCAAATATACAAATTATAAAATTTATATACCAAAAAAATAACACTAATTTTGTGTTACCATAAAATGTATTATAGCAGTAATCGAATGCTATAATATGAAAATGCTATCGTATGTAGGTATTTATTATAGCATGTCAAAAACGCTATTGTATGTGGGGGGGTCTACCATGGCTGCCGATGTCACAGCATTTACGATAACGCTATGTAATATCTATGATAGCAGTTTTCTCACGCTAACAATGTCAATACTTGTTGTAGTGCATCAGCAAATTAAAATACACATTATTTTTGATTTTCCACATCACAACCCGAAAAAAAAACTTAACGGCTGAGTTATTGTATTTATGGAAAGACGAAAGGTCTCGTCGATTCATATGACAGCTGAGTTATAATGTTTTGTGGCTGAGTTATCACAAGAAATAATCTGAAAGCAAACAGTTGATTTATATTACTTGACAGCTGAGTTATAGTATTTTTGGGAAACCGAAAGGTCTCGTCAATTCATATGGCGGCTGATTTATAATGCTTTGTGGCTGAGTTATCATAAGGAATAATCTGAAAGCAGAAAACGAAAGGTCCTGTCGATTAATATGACGACTGAGTTATAATGCTTGACGCTTGAGTTATTGCACAAAATAAGATAAATGTATTACAATAATACTTCATCGGACAAGTTTTCGCATTGTGCCCAACTTGTTTACATCGAGAGCATGCGTTTAGCTCATGCCTAAACGCGTCCAATCCGTAGTCTTCAAGAACAAGCTCCACAAGCTTGTCGTGTGTTGTGCCTCCATCTATCTGTACAACTATACACCTTCTATCGTCGGTGTTAAATACACATCTCTGTTTCTTTACCCAATTACCGGAAACAACTAGTACCGGAACTGGATCCATGAAAGAAAATGAAGAACAAGGGGAAGAAGAAGTAGAAAAACAAGGTGAAGAAGAAGGTGAAGAAGAAAGTGAAGAAGAAGTAGAAGAACAAGGTGAAGAACAAGGTAAAAACCATATAAGAACAAGAGTCGAAGGAACGACGTTTCGTATTTCCGGAGAAGAAAGATAATGACATGGAATGCTGACATGGATGATGCGTCTGACGTGGCAAGTCAGTCATCAAACAAATAATAACTCAGCCTAAATAAAACTCAGCCATCAAACAAATTATAACCCAGTCACAACATATGAATGACATTATAGTAATAAAAAAACAAAAAATGGCAGCCAAATTCAGCCGCTTCATCAACTGAAAATATGTAACTCAGCCGTATCGTTTAATAAGTCAGCAGTAACTGAATAATATTCTAGTAAATAATCTTTTGCTACTAAGTCAGCCGTGAAATGGCCGAGTTGTACGATAAGTCAGCCTATCACAGCTGATTTAAAGTTTTTAACCATAACTCAGCCGTAACTACTTCTCATAAGTCAGCCGTTTTTCATAACTCAGCCACTCGGAAAAAGTTAATTCAGCCGTATCGTAGTAATAACTCAGCCAAAATTTTGACAACTCAACCATCAGGTGAAAACTCAGCCGTAAAGACGGCTGAGTTAGAGCATAACTCAGCCAGATTTTAATAAGTCAGTCGTAACGCTTGGCTGAGTTATGCTCTAAGTCAGCCGTCCGCTCTTACTCAAATGTTTTTCCATAAATCAGCCGCAACATACCTATAACTCAGCCGTCATTACCTCTGTAACGCGTTACGGCTGAGTTATTTACACGTCAGCAATTTTTGACGTGGCGTCTGACGTGACAATGGCATTTTTGTAATTACGTTTTTTTGGTAACATAAAACAAGGGCATGCTGGATATTTTTAAAATATCTTAAATATTCTAGTAATAAAATATTTTTTGTAGATTCTGGTAATATTACCTAAAATGTACAACATCTAAATAAATCTCCCTTAAAAAAATGTGTAATCTTCAATGCAATAAATCTTTAGGATACTGTTATGGCCAGAAAATATAGATGTGACCTCCTTATAAGATAGTGACGTTCAGAACAAGAATTTTCAGCAACGGTGGAATAACAATAAATATTAAAGTGACCAAACTTTTTATTTATTAGAAGTCATGTACAATCTAGGATTGACAAACTTCTATAACACACACACAAACTGGAATTAACTTATTTAAATACAGACAATGACTGAAAACAAGAAAAATAACACTCTGAAACTTGGATGTGGTAACTTCATGCATATGCTTGTTTAGGCAGTCTCAACTTCAGTTGTAGAGCTCTTGGTGCAGAAAGTGGAACATGCATTTGCGCATTGTGTTACCGCTCCATTCACAATTTCACTCGCATCTACTCACCGAAACAATAATATAATGGGTTAGCATTCTCTTGGCTACCATTCCAAGATATATAATAACATTATAATTATTGAACATGGATGTTTCGTTTTACCAGAGCTTTGGAGTGTCACAATGGCAGCGCACACAGAAGATGTACACCCCAACTTGCAGTATTCATTGAAAGCATCACCTTGAGTAAAATATTCAAAAAATTAAACTTTGATGAAACATGGTAACAATTGACATAATAAAGCACATACAAAAAAGATTTACCTGAGTTTTGGAGAGTGTCATGTTGATATCCGTTAGGACATCTGCCGTTAACGTGTTTGCATCCACTGAGGTTTGCACACATTTGTTGGGAGCCTCCAGCAAAACGGCAAGTGTTATAGATATTTCTAGCACTCGTAGACGGGCAGCAACTCTTTGCTTCCACTTGAATTTGTGCGATGACCAAACTCATTATGAGAACACTTAGAATCACAGTTTTGCCTTCCATCTTTTGATTGATTACTTGTTTGATCACAATATATATTTAGTTTGTGTTGATGAAATGGTGATGAAACAAGACTTGCTTATATACTAGTTGTTCTACAGTTTTCCACCACACACTTTAGTTCACACGTTTCTAACAAGCTACATAGAATCTACATATTGGCTGGACCACCCTATCCCAATGGCTACCACAAAATAGTTCACCTTCGGCCAATCTGCTCAAAATAACCTTTTATGTTTGTTTCTACAAATTTCAATGTTTGGGAAAATAATAATTTATTCGTGTAGTATTGTTTCATTTAGAGCACGTTATAGAACGAACTAAGCGTTGAATTTGGTAACATATATTCTAAACATCTACTATTCAATTTTTGGTTTGCATGCTTTCGCTAAGTATGATGTGTATGTTCCTAGAGTAACCGTATATTTATTTAGTTACACTCTAATAATTTGGTGTATGAGAGAACATAAGTGGAATAAGGCATAGTCTTAATTAACTCTAAAGTGATAGTGTTTGACAGTATTATTTTTTATGATTTTTTTTTTTCACTATACTATTTAGCTGTTAAGATTTCAGCGTTACTTGGATCACATGAATTATTGTGTAATGTTTACAGATGAATGGGTTAAAAACGTTTACGGATTTATTGAAAGAGCCAAAATATCGGATAAGATTTATGTTTTTGGCCTTGATACACTGGAAGAAGAATAATTCATACACGGAGGTGTCACTTACGAATGTAAATACATTATGTAATTACGTAACGTATTGATTAAATGAGATATGTTTATGCAGAATTATGAACGAAATGTGTTTTTCACTACAATTTCATATTTGAGGGTTATTTTCATTAATATTTGAGGATTTGTTTTCATTAAAATATGTTTCTGAAGGTTAAATTTTAACCATACTATTTATAGCTGTGTAATATTTCGTTGTTACTTGAATGACATGAATTATTGTGTAGATAGTTACTATTTCAAAAAGATCATGTGAATCCTTCCTATATTCTCAGTGATTGTGAATTACTTCTTTTGCATCTAAAAGTTAAATTTTAACCATACTCTTTACGAGTTAAGATTTCGTAGTTACTTGGATGACATGAATTATTGTGCGAATTCATCATAAGGATCAAGGTGAGTAATGAATGGTTTAAAAACGTACATTGTAAGAACCAGAATCTCGGATAAGATTTTTGAGTTTGGCTTTATTCATTGGAAGGGACAAAAGGTTGGTTACAAAACGTGTTATACGTTTCCTCCTTCTAACCAACTCTCTTGTGGTTTTAGCTTTCAGGATTAATTTTGCATGTTTTGTTGGGACCAAATAAATTTATATGCCAATTTATTTTATATTTTTCTTAAAATAAACAATAAAATAAAAGAAAACTAATTGCTAGCTAATTAAGTAAAAATCCGCATAATAATGCATGCAAACGATAGAAATATTTTGTTAATTACACGAACTTTAATAAGAATTTATTAGAAATGCTTTTTTTAGAGTATCCTTTTTTAAAAATACTTACTTTTTTGAACATTTTAGTTTTTATCCTCTTTTACACAATTAAAATATGTTATTAATTTTTAGAATTTTTTAGGTTTGGATTCTCTATTTTACATTTAGGATATAATTTTGTGGGGGTAGAGTTTAGTATTTAGAATTTAGTCATTTTATACATAAAAATAAATATCTTTAATAAGCAAGAGAAAACACCACAAACAACACCAAACAAGCAAGACAATTGAAATATCAGGGTTACATTAACCATAATCATGCACTCACCTCTTTGCAGGAAGTTTCTGACCAACAATGACGAATCCCACACTCCTAGCAACCTTCTATCACCTTCCTAGCTCCAGATCTCTCAAGAACAGCCAAGAAATCTCACCAATCTTCCCAAAACCTGAAGAACTCTTATTTTCTCTCTTTTCTCTCTTTTTCTCTCAAACATAGAGAAACGGCGACAAACAAACTTGCCAAAACCCTTCTGTCGACAAATCCTTTAAATATCTCGGTTCAATGGTTTTCCTTAAACCAAACCGACCCAAATCGATAATTAAATCAATCTGGTCGAACCAGAAAAAGTTGTGTCGACCGACACCACCATTGGTGTTGATCGATACCCATCCCAAAAACCGATAAATTGCTTTGCTGATGTTACAGCTAATCAAATCATGAACTTAAATATATATTCACTTCTCGTGTCTTTAAACAGAAATATATACAGTTATCTCTTTATCACAAAAATATATTCAATTCTTATTTATTTTTTTATTATTTTTTTTTTTAGTCAACAAAAGAAATCAGCTCAGTTGAGCCAATTTGAGGGTAAATTGTTTACAAACAAAATAGCAAGATCATGTAAAATATCAAGATCATGTGAATTATTTTGATTAAAGTGTGGAAATAAAACAGCAAATTATTACTCGAGATTATCCGATACAACCAAATATATATATTATAATCTTATATCCTTAAACTATTTAATCATCAAATTATTTGTTAAGAGAAAATTTTATTATGTAANGACGGGCAGCAACTCTTTGCTTCCACTTGAATTTGTGCGATGACCAAACTCATTATGAGAACACTTAGAATCACAGTTTTGCCTTCCATCTTTTGATTGATTACTTGTTTGATCACAATATATATTTAGTTTGTGTTGATGAAATGGTGATGAAACAAGACTTGCTTATATACTAGTTGTTCTACAGTTTTCCACCACACACTTTAGTTCACACGTTTCTAACAAGCTACATAGAATCTACATATTGGCTGGACCACCCTATCCCAATGGCTACCACAAAATAGTTCACCTTCGGCCAATCTGCTCAAAATAACCTTTTATGTTTGTTTCTACAAATTTCAATGTTTGGGAAAATAATAATTTATTCGTGTAGTATTGTTTCATTTAGAGCACGTTATAGAACGAACTAAGCGTTGAATTTGGTAACATATATTCTAAACATCTACTATTCAATTTTTGGTTTGCATGCTTTCGCTAAGTATGATGTGTATGTTCCTAGAGTAACCGTATATTTATTTAGTTACACTCTAATAATTTGGTGTATGAGAGAACATAAGTGGAATAAGGCATAGTCTTAATTAACTCTAAAGTGATAGTGTTTGACAGTATTATTTTTTATGATTTTTTTTTTTCACTATACTATTTAGCTGTTAAGATTTCAGCGTTACTTGGATCACATGAATTATTGTGTAATGTTTACAGATGAATGGGTTAAAAACGTTTACGGATTTATTGAAAGAGCCAAAATATCGGATAAGATTTATGTTTTTGGCCTTGATACACTGGAAGAAGAATAATTCATACACGGAGGTGTCACTTACGAATGTAAATACATTATGTAATTACGTAACGTATTGATTAAATGAGATATGTTTATGCAGAATTATGAACGAAATGTGTTTTTCACTACAATTTCATATTTGAGGGTTATTTTCATTAATATTTGAGGATTTGTTTTCATTAAAATATGTTTCTGAAGGTTAAATTTTAACCATACTATTTATAGCTGTGTAATATTTCGTTGTTACTTGAATGACATGAATTATTGTGTAGATAGTTACTATTTCAAAAAGATCATGTGAATCCTTCCTATATTCTCAGTGATTGTGAATTACTTCTTTTGCATCTAAAAGTTAAATTTTAACCATACTCTTTACGAGTTAAGATTTCGTAGTTACTTGGATGACATGAATTATTGTGCGAATTCATCATAAGGATCAAGGTGAGTAATGAATGGTTTAAAAACGTACATTGTAAGAACCAGAATCTCGGATAAGATTTTTGAGTTTGGCTTTATTCATTGGAAGGGACAAAAGGTTGGTTACAAAACGTGTTATACGTTTCCTCCTTCTAACCAACTCTCTTGTGGTTTTAGCTTTCAGGATTAATTTTGCATGTTTTGTTGGGACCAAATAAATTTATATGCCAATTTATTTTATATTTTTCTTAAAATAAACAATAAAATAAAAGAAAACTAATTGCTAGCTAATTAAGTAAAAATCCGCATAATAATGCATGCAAACGATAGAAATATTTTGTTAATTACACGAACTTTAATAAGAATTTATTAGAAATGCTTTTTTTAGAGTATCCTTTTTTAAAAATACTTACTTTTTTGAACATTTTAGTTTTTATCCTCTTTTACACAATTAAAATATGTTATTAATTTTTAGAATTTTTTAGGTTTGGATTCTCTATTTTACATTTAGGATATAATTTTGTGGGGGTAGAGTTTAGTATTTAGAATTTAGTCATTTTATACATAAAAATAAATATCTTTAATAAGCAAGAGAAAACACCACAAACAACACCAAACAAGCAAGACAATTGAAATATCAGGGTTACATTAACCATAATCATGCACTCACCTCTTTGCAGGAAGTTTCTGACCAACAATGACGAATCCCACACTCCTAGCAACCTTCTATCACCTTCCTAGCTCCAGATCTCTCAAGAACAGCCAAGAAATCTCACCAATCTTCCCAAAACCTGAAGAACTCTTATTTTCTCTCTTTTCTCTCTTTTTCTCTCAAACATAGAGAAACGGCGACAAACAAACTTGCCAAAACCCTTCTGTCGACAAATCCTTTAAATATCTCGGTTCAATGGTTTTCCTTAAACCAAACCGACCCAAATCGATAATTAAATCAATCTGGTCGAACCAGAAAAAGTTGTGTCGACCGACACCACCATTGGTGTTGATCGATACCCATCCCAAAAACCGATAAATTGCTTTGCTGATGTTACAGCTAATCAAATCATGAACTTAAATATATATTCACTTCTCGTGTCTTTAAACAGAAATATATACAGTTATCTCTTTATCACAAAAATATATTCAATTCTTATTTATTTTTTTATTATTTTTTTTTTTAGTCAACAAAAGAAATCAGCTCAGTTGAGCCAATTTGAGGGTAAATTGTTTACAAACAAAATAGCAAGATCATGTAAAATATCAAGATCATGTGAATTATTTTGATTAAAGTGTGGAAATAAAACAGCAAATTATTACTCGAGATTATCCGATACAACCAAATATATATATTATAATCTTATATCCTTAAACTATTTAATCATCAAATTATTTGTTAAGAGAAAATTTTATTATGTAAATTCAATTGAATAAATTTGTTATACTAAAAATTTAAAGAAACAAATGACACTTGTGAAAGAAGAGAGCATCAAGTGACAATCTTTTGGAGCTTGTCAAAAGAAAACTTTACTTTATTATTAGATGATATAATATAGTAAAGTTTCTTTCAACTCTTACTCTAAGAATGTGACGTCCATCATCATTATATATTAAAATTCTTTTACAATCAAATACACATACAATTATTTATTTTCTTTTATAAATATTTTAAAATGATTGCATAAATCATCAAAAGATGAACAATAATAAAAATCATTTACATTTTTGGAAAAAATATTAGTAAGATAATATTTCTTTTGAAGTTAGGAACTTCCCAAAAACGGATGATCCGAACAACAATACTATTGTTATGGTGTTTTGTTGTTTGTTGGAGATTGAATCGAGGATAGAATAAAAAGTAAATGTTGGAGATTGATTGAAGGTTTTTTTTCTAATTTTGCCTGCTAATGCGACACTTGGCGCTCTATATTTGTGACACATGTCTTTCTTATTAATCTTAAATTAAAACACTTTTTATATACTTCATTTTTTTTATCTTATATAGTGTATAGTTTGCTTTTAAGAAAAAATTATCATTTTTTTTGTTACAAAAATATATTTCTTCCAACTTTTAGTTTTAACATATAATATATTTCCGAATGAAAGCATATACCATATAACCTAAAAATAAACTACTGATCAAACAAATTAAAAAAAAAAGTTTTCATACTTTTAAAGTAAAAATAGAAACCAAGTTAATTTATGGAAGACTAACTTAAAAATGTAGAATATGTACTAATATATTTAAAAAATCACATTGTATCTATACTAGTATTACTGCAGCAGATTTTGCTCAAAAATATTTTTTGGAAAGATTTTCCATTGAATGCTATTTAATGCTTATATTCATATCCAAACAAGTTTAGTTAACTTTCTCTACTATCCTTATAACCAAACACAATTAAAATATTTTAAATATCCAGATATATAATGTTCTATAATTAATATAGATATTTAAAAGATTTCTTCCAGATTAAAAAAAATTATTCTCATGTCATCTTTTATTTATTTTAAAATTTAAATGTAGTGAATCATCATATAATACATAAAGTTAATAAAAAAGTGTATTTTTCCTGCATATATTGTGATTTGAAATTATTAAAACAAACATATATTACTCAATTAATATAAAAGGTGTGTGTTCAACACACATATATAGTAAATTGTAAAATTTTAAAAAGTTTATAATTTATAACTGATATTTCTATACTTAATAAAAAGTTGAGAATTTGTTAAAAATGCCCTTTTTGATATACCCCTTTTCAAAAATACCCTCTTTTGTGGCCATTTTTATTTATGCCCTCTTTTAATTTTTAATGACCATTTTACCCTTAGATGAAAATTATTTTATTCAATAAAAAGAAAAACAAAATTTTCCCAAAAAAAATTTCCGACATATTTTCCCGCCAAAAAATTTTCAAAAAAATTTTCCCGCTAAAAATTTTTTTGTCAAAAAACTTTTGATAAAAAATTTCGAAAAAAAAAATTTTCCCGCCAAAAAAAATTTACAAGGTTTTTAAAAGGTTTTATAAGGTTTCTACCTTATAAAAGCCTTATAAACACCTTGTAAAGGCTTTTACAAGATTTTTTAAAGAGTTTTAAAAGGTTTTTTAAACAACTTGTAAACGCTTTTACAAGATTTTTAAAAGGTTTTTAAAAGGTTTTAAAAGGTTTTTAAAAGGTTTTTAAAAGGTTTTCAAATGGTTTTTAAAAGGATTTTTAAAAGGTTTTTAAACACCTTCTAAACCCTTTTACAATGTTTTTAAAAACCTTGTAAAAGTTTTTATAAAATTTTTAAAAGGTTTTTAAACACCTTTTAAATGCTTTTAAAAAGTTTTTAAAAGCGTTTACAAGGTGTTTAAAAACCTTTTAAAGCATTTACAAGCTTTTTAAAAGCATTTACAAGGTTTTTAAAAGCGTTTACAATGTGTTTAAAAACCTTTTAAAAACCTTGTAAACGCTTTTAAAAATTTTTTAAAAGCATTTACAAGGTTTTTAAAAGGTATAAATTTCAATATTTTTGGCGGGAAATTTTTTTTTTTTTGGCGGGAAAAAATAATTTTTTCGGGAAAAATTTTCGATTTTGGCGGAAAATTTTTTTGGCGGGAAAATATTTTCGATTTTGATGACTGTACATTCTTGCTGTCACTCAAAAAGGGTAATTTGGTCATTTTGTATATAAAATGGGTAGTTTTAAAAATGGTCAACATGAAGGGGTATTTTTAAAAAGAGATATGGAAAAAGGAGCATTTTTGAGAATGCCCCTAAAAAAGTTTAAAATTATAAATATTTAAACATATTAAATTTTGAAAATTACACAAACTAGTTATATTACATGACGGGTTATATGATATTACATTATTGAATTAATAATAGTAAAAAATAAACTATCAGTAATATGATATTTTAATACGGATTAAATCCTCATTTTAATGTTTTAACAAAACCAATATAAAATATGTCAAATCAAACTAATTTAATTAAGATTGTAGTAAACAAAAATTATTATGCGGTATACCACGGTTTATATATTAAATCACTAAAATTAACAAAAAAGTATATTAGCAAAATTAGTATTAAAATAGTACATTAACAAAAAAAAAATTTAAAAACTTACCCCGCGGTTTACCGCGGATCATAATCTAGTTCAATAATCATATATATTGTATTAAAGACAAAACTCAGATAAAAATAAAACTATTGATAAAACCAATTAAAACAAAAAAAAAAAAGTTTTCATACTTTTAAAAAATTGAAACCAAGTTAATTTATGATAGACTAATTTAAAAATATATAATATGTACTAATATATTTAAAAAAACTCACATTGTATTCAATAATCATATATATTGTATTAAAGACAAAACTCATATAGAATTAAATTGTATTTAATATTATATAAGTTACTGTTTGACTACTGATATTTAATACTCCATATATGTACTAAAAGAAAATAAAATAGCATAATGGTATCATAACAGTTTTAACAGATAATATATTTCCTAATGAAAGCATATACCATATAACTGAAACGACCGACCTTTTTTAAAAAAAATAATAAATAATAAATATAATAAATAAAACTACAACTAGTGGCTCCATACCCACTAGCCACCTAACCACAAACACATTCAACAGCGGAATTAACCAACCAATAATCAATAATAATCCAATGATCAAATATAACCATATTCCAACATAATCAATATCCAAACATCAAGAATCAAAGAACCAGCAACCTAACAATGTTCTAATGACCCAACTCTAGCAACCTAGCAATGCCAGACAACATCAAACCGAGTCCCTAGAACATCCTCCTCTTCATTGCCTGGATTCCACGATCACACTTTGCCTTTACCTGCACCACAAACACATATTGCAATGCATGAGTATTTTATAAACACTCAGTAAGGCAATCCTCCCATCTACTGGGCTATACACACAAGCAATAGAG
>NC_025689.1:16117979-16119267 GCF_000633955.1 Camelina sativa
ACTTTGCCTTTACCTGCACCACAAACACATATTGCAATGCATGAGTATTTTATAAACACTCAGTAAGGCAATCCTCCCATCTACTGGGCTATACACACAAGCAATAGAGTATCAATAATCATCACACAACAATCAACAACAACGAATAACAAACCAGGACTTAGCATCGACCGACGCCACACATGCATCGACCGATGCCAAATGGGGAAGCATCGATCGACACAGACGCTGCATCGACCGATGCAAGAGTAACTTGCATCGACCGATGCAAGAGTAACTTGCATCGACCGATACCCAGTCTGCATCGACCGACGCATGCTCGACGTAACACGAAAACCCTAGAGTTTTACGCGCCATCCTCGCACTTGCATCGACCGATGCAAGATATGCATCGATCGACGTAACGTCGAGCACCGTGATTTCCCCGAAGCTTCTCGCCGGATCTTCGTGCCTATAACCACAAAACTCGATCCCAAGCCACAAGAAAGCTTCCTAACGTCCATAGCATCGATCTAAAAAGCCTAACAACACACAACAAGCAGATTAAAGAATCCTCTAGCTTAGATAAGCCATGGTCATGCACTTACCTTTGCCACAGAAGAACTAAGCCTCAAACAAGAACAAGCCTCTAGGAAGCTTCTACAACGATCCCAGCTACAGATCTCACCAAGAAATGCCTCAAATCTCCAGAAATCACCAAGAACTTTCAAGAACTCTTTCTCTCTTCTCTTTTATGTCAAAAACGGCCACACACGTCTAATGAGACAAAAGACACGACCCTAAGGGTTTTTCTTTTCTCTTCTGACCAAAACGCAGCATTTGACTTAAGTCAAAACGCAGAGAATTGAACCAGCATCGACCGATGCTACCACTGCATCGATCGATACACAAACCGGGATTCTGGTTCGCGGGTGTTACAATTCTCCCCCACCAATCTAGATTCGTCCTCGAATCTCGAACAACCATCAGCCAAGGACTCACGTGCAACCATCTCCATGGCCCGCACTCCTCCGACTGATCTACAGAAGGTCACCTCTAGGCGATAGACTCACACTCCAAGCGTCATTTGCTCTCGACTTTTGGACTTTCCTTTACTCATAGGCCTAAACCTTGAGTTTTTATTGGCTCCTCATCAGACCTAAGTCTGCATGCCAAATGTTGGCTCCTCATCGGGCCTAAGCCCGCATGCCATAATATATAAGGAAAAGTCCAAACTCGTCTCTCAGGTTGCCACCCTACAGCGCGCCCCCGGATCGTCATCCGAAGTCGATATACCAACCATACTCCC
>NC_025689.1:16120943-16140477 GCF_000633955.1 Camelina sativa
GTGATCATATCCCACTTCCACTCAGGAATGGGTAGACTCTTCAGTAACCCGCCAGGAACCTGATGCTCAGCCTTCACTAGCTGACACACATCACATCTCGAAACCCAACTAGCTACATCCTTCTTCATTNGATAACTGTTGTTGTAAGCAAACTCTACCAGGTTCAGGTGATCTGCCCAGTGGCCACCTCAATCCAACACACACATCCTCAGCAAATCCTCCTGCGTCTGGATAGTCCTCTCAGACTGTCCATCTGTCTGGGGATGATAAGCTGTACTCATATGCACCTTAGTGCCCATCTCTGCCTGAAATGCCTTCCAGAACACCGAAGTGAACTTAGAATCCCTATCAGACACAATGCTCGCTGGCACCCCATGCAATCTGACTATCTCTCTCACATACTTCTTAGCCAAGACCGCTGCTCCATCAGTCTTCTTAATGGCCAGAAAATGTGCTGACTTAGTCAACCGGTCCACAATGACCCAAATAGCATCAAAGGTCCGTGACACTGGCAATCCTACCACAAAATCCATGGTGATCATATCCCACTTCCACTCAGGAATGGGTAAACTCTTCAGTAACCCGCCAGGAACCTGATGCTCAGCCTTCACTAGCTGACACACATCACACCTCGAAACCCAACTAGCTACATCCTTCTTCATCCCGACCCAATGATAGTACCTCTTGAGATCACGGTACATCTTAGTCGCTCCTGGATGAATGGACAACTTGCTCGCATGAGCCTCTCTCAGAATCTCCTATCTCAACTCCTCATCCTTGGGCACACAAACCCGACCGTGCACCAAGATAGTACCATTATCTGAGACCTGATACTCTGAATCCACATTCTTAGAGGCATTCACCAGCCTCCTCAGACTCCATAGCCCGACCCCCATAACATAGAAGTCGACTTAACTCCAAGTCCAGCTCCCGTACTGACCGCGTCCCCTGAGATATCTGAAGGAACTGCACCTCCAACCGGTCCAATGCCTCTCTAGGAAAATACCTGCGGTTGAACTCCAAGACGAAGTCAGACCAAGTCATCTCCCTCTGCACCCTCCTAGCAACTACGGATCTCCACCACAACTCAGCATCACCACCCAGAAAGTAGACCCCTATGTCCACCCAAAACTCCACAGGACATCTCAGAGTATGAAAGTTACGTTCCACACTCGTCCTCTAAGCATCCGCAGCAGTAGGATCTGTACCACCAAAAAACCTCTCAGTGAACAGACCCTTCATCTCCTTGAGCATAGCCAAATAACGTCCATGCTCTCCCACATCTACAACCACTGGCTGCTGCTCCTCCGCCACCACTGGTGGCACTACCTGAGCCCGAGCCGGTACCACTCGTGGTAACCGCTCTAACACCTGTGCTAGCATAGCCGCAAAGTCAGTACCAGGGACTCCACCCGCTGGGACTCCCACACCCGGAACCCTAGCATCACCGGCCACTGGAGCATCAACACCGCCCCCTCCTGCCACACTCATGGAATCCCCCGGAACACCCTGCGACTCGCCAACACCCTCAGCTGTCACACTCTGGTCCTCGGTCTCACTAACCACTGGGACTCTGCCCCTACCACGACCACGTCCGCGTCCACGACCACGTCCGCTTCCACGACCGCGACCAGCCACAGCATCCTCTCTAACCATCTGCAATACCATGAACAGAAGGCTAAGCAAACAATTTCTATTATATCACAGAAACATAAACTCACCGTGGAATCATACAATCGGCTCGAAGAGGATGTTCTAGGACTCCATGCCCCACACAATTGACTAACTCACATAATCAATCAAGACATGCAATCCCAAACATCTACAACAGAAACCTAGTGAACCCAAACCTAGAACCGTAAGGGCTCTGATACCAAAATGAAACGACCGACCTTTTTTTTTAAATAATAAATAATAAATATAATAAATAAAACTACAACTAGTGGTCCCATACCCACTAGCCACCTAACCACAAATACATTCAACAGCGGAAATAACCAACCAATAATCAATAATAATCCAATAATAAAATATAACCAAGATCTAACATAATCATTATCCAAACAACAGGAATCATAGAACCAGCAACCTAGCAATGTTCTAATGACCCAACTTCTAGCAACCTAGCAATGCCAGACAACATGAAACCGAGTCCCTAGAACATCCTCCTCTTCATTGCCTGGATTCCACGATCACACTTTGCCTTTACCTGCACCACAAACACATATTGCAATGCATGAGTATTTTATAAACACTCAGTAAGGCAATCCTCCCATCTACTGGGCTATACACACAAGCAATAGAGTATCAATAATCATCACACAACAATCAACAACAACGAATAACAAACCAGGACTTAGCATCGACCGACGCCACACATGCATCGACCGATGCCAAATGGGGAAGCATCGATCGACACAGAAGTTGCATCGACCGATGCAAGTGTAACTTGTATCGACCGATACCCAGTCTGCATTGACCGACGCATGCTCAACGTAACACGAAAACCCTAGAGTTTTACGCGCCGTCCTCGCACTTGCATCGACCGATGCAAGATATGCATCGATCGACGCAACATCGAGCACCATGATTTCCCCGAAGCTTCTCGCCGGATCTTCGTGCCTACAACCACAAAACTCGATCCTAAGCCACAAGAAAGCTTCCTAACGTCCATAGCAACGATCTAACAAGCCTAACAACACACAACAAGCAGATTAAAGAATCCTCTAGCTTAGATAAGCCATGGTCATGCACTTACCTTTGCCACAGAAGAACTAAGCCTCAAACAAACAAGAACAAGCCTCTAGGAAGCTCCTACAACGATCCCAGCTACAGATCTCACCAAGAAACGCCTCAAATCTCCAGAAATCACCAAGAACTTTCAAGAACTCTTTCTGTCTTCTCTTTTATCTCAAAAACGGCCACAGACGTCTAATGAGACAAAAGACACGACCCTAAGGGTTTTTCTTTTCTCTTCTGACCAAAACACAGCGTTTGACTTAAGTCAAAACGCAGAGAATTGAACCAGCATCGACCGATGCTACCACTGCATCGATCAATGCACACCCTAAACCGAGATTCCGGTTCGCGGGTGTTACAATAACCTACAAATAATTAAAACTACTGATCAAACCAATTAAAATAAAAAAAGTTTTAATACTTTTAAAATTAAAACTGAAGCCAAATTAATTTATGACAGGCTAATTTAAAAATATTAAATATGTTCTAATATATTTAAAAAATCACAGTGTATCCAATAATCATATATATTGTATTAAAGACAAAACGCAGACAAAATTAAATTCTATTTAATATTCTATAAGTTACAGTTTGACTGTCTTTAAAACGTATGTACTAAATGAAAATAAAAATAACATAATTGCTTAATCTCCCCATAAAATAATATAAAACAATAGTTTCACAAAATAATTTTATGGTAATTATACTATTTATTTTAAAATGATTAGAAAATAGAGATAATATATTGAATCTAAAAACATTAAATTTGACACACTTTTTTTTCATGAATTTTATTCAAAATTTAATGTGAGATATAGTATAAGATATTTCAAAAAAATTTATGACATGAGCCATATTTTAGTTTGCATTATTCCAATTTTTTTATATTAAGGGTGATTATAAGATTAGAGAGTAAACACTCGAGCATATGATAAATCGTGAGTACACTTATCAAATATTCAAAATAATCATTGGTGATTCTTCTGTTACCTTCTAAAACATATTGTCTAGATTCATAATCTCCTTCGTATAGTACAAAATTCAGGTTTTAGAAGTTTAATTAATTGATTGGATGAATTTGAGTCGGCTATTTTTTTTTCTCACGTATATTATTTTAAAATCATCAAAATCTGATGGAAAATTCAACATATAGATATAATAAGTTTAAATATAGTTAATTATAAAAAACTATTTAGATGTAAGTTAAAATAAATTAGAAATGTAGTTATGTCAGAAAAATAATTGGAATGTATCTATTGTTGATATCAATTTTTCTGATTTTGCCTTCCCTTCCATCTACACCAATTGACATGTTGGAGAGTTCATTTTTTGATAACTAAAAGAACATAATAAATAAGAATAGAGACAAAGACCAAGAAATAACCCATCATCATAGAAGTATAACACATTTTAAGCATTCATATAGAGTTTCTAATTCACAAAAAAATTGTTAGGAGGCTAATTAGAGAAAATCAAACCGTAGCAACATATTGTGGAGTCAAAAAGAAAATCAAATATTAAAATTGAGTTAAAGAATATATAAAGTTGTAAAACCACTCGCAAAAAGATAAATATTTATCAATTATTTTTCTTGATGATTGAGACTAAAACATAATTTTTATTTATTTACTTTAATGTTATTGAGTTTCGATAATACTTTTCTAATTATAGAGACCTGCTGAATCATCATATAATTATTGATCACATCCATATATTACAGCTTTGAAAAAGATGTAGGGAAAGATGAGATTTATCTGGTAATATTTGTAGACTACTTTCAATACTCAATTTTCGTTTCGAACGTCTGATATATGGTTTCTACACAAACCTTATGTGTGCTAAGACTATCTCCAATATATATTCTATTTTTTATTCTAAAATAGAGTATAGTTTTTTCAATGATCAAACTATTTTATACTCTAAAATAGAATTAGTATAAAAAATTAAAGTTGTATATAGAGTAATTCTACCATTTACTCTATTTTAGAATAATATATTTTATAGACGTAGAGCAAATGTTACTCTATAACAAAGTATTAATTTTAAAATAGAATGGGATTGGAGATGCTCTAAGAACCTAACAATTTATCACAAAACAATAAAATCCAAAACAACAAAACTTTGAGGGAATTAATTACTTCAATAAAAAAATTTTGATATGTTTTGTTTATTTTATTTTGCGTCCAAACATTAAAAAACATATATATATAAAAGTATTAAACATTTGTTTTAAAAAAATCATATTAAAAAATAAATTTCAAAAATAAATTTCTAAAATTAAAATATATCATAATTAATAAAAATAAAATTAAATATATCTCGCACATCGCGTGAACCTATTTCTAGTAAATAATATACTATGAGTTGATAAAAAAAAAAATTCGCGCGTGATCATCTATGCAAAAGATTTACCAATATTAGAGAGCCACATGTCTCCTTTCTTATAAATTAGCTTAGATGATTCTCGATTAGTTTTTCTTTAGATATTTATTTGAAATAAAACAAAATCAATAAAAATCCAAAATTAAATAGACCAATTTCTGGCTGCTATTTTTCTCAACAATACGAACGAAAGCCTATTATGCATTTTATTTTAATATTTTCCACAATTTAATGATTTAAGCATCGATTATTAAGGTTACAATTTTCAGTATTTAATATTTAATCCTATATACACTAAATTTATTCTTAGAGTACTCTCTCTAGTAAATATGTTTCTGGTCAGTTTGAAAGACCAAACAAAAGCCTCTGCAAGCTGTGTTAAATTTAATCCTTTCTTTATCAACGAGGGTTACTATTTTTAGTAAACATACCAAATGTCAGTTTGAAAGACCAAACAAAAACCTCTGCAAGCTGTGTTAAGTCTAATGCCTTAGGAGAGATTGGTATCAAGTTCATAAATTTGTTGTTGATGACAAAAAAGCATCCGGAGTCTGCATTTATTTACTCAGAACTCATGGAAGTAATCCACCTTGCCATTCTTGCTGGTTACAATCCAGAGCACTCAAACAGAACTGCTCCTACTCTCTCTGCAGACCTGTGTTTACGATCTGCAGATACATTTAATAGTAAAAAAGTGGCTATTCATATGGATTGGGGTGAGAACTCCTGCAGGAAAAAATCTACAGATCCGAATCATAAAGAATCTGAGAGTTATTTTGCAGAGATTGACATTCGTTTACCAAAATGTGTATCAAAAGCTTTCAGTCGGAAAATTATTGTAAGGGATGAAAGAATTTGATTTCATCACTTCTCATGCAACGAGTACTGGTGACAACTATATTCTCAGTCAGCCTAAAAAAATAGGTTTTTTTCATTAGCTTGGATACTCTCTATCGGTGTTAGATTCGTGTGCCTTACGCTAATGGACATGTTTTACTCTATGATCGGTGTTTTGTTTCCGCAATGATTTGTTTACTGAGGATGCGGATGAACTAAATGAATCTTCTGCAACATCAGACTTAAAAGAACCTGGTCTACACGGAACTCTTATATCTGTCCATAGCAAAAGCTGCACATATTTAGCTTTCGAGGAAAGCAAAAGCTTATAGGAGAAGAAGAAGACAAATTGTGTATAAGTGTGTTATATCAAGACATTAAAAGCAACGAAGCATGATCGACCTACAGACACCAACGAAAACGAAACTCATATAAAAATCCAAACATCACAATCTTAATAGCTTGGAACCCAAGAAACAAACACATACCATCTGGTTATCGTCAGAAGACTCAAACCAGTATTCATGCATTAACCAACACGTTTTCACATCACTTTGCTGCATGCAGGTGTTAAGGATACGATTATGATACGATCGTATCATCTCTTCAATGTCTAATATCTACCTTCCTTCTATGTATATTCTTCCATAAGTAGCTTAGCCTAGAACCTTCCTCTGCTCTCTGTATATAAACGATCCTGTAATCACTCTTGTGAATATATCGAATACACTACATTTACATGGTATCAGAGCTTAGCCGATACCCTTAGATATTTTCCTTCCTTTCAGCAGTCTCTGCTCATTCCCTTCTCTCGTTCAGATCCATTTCTCTCTTCCTCTTTTCTCCCTTCCCAGATCTATTTCTCCTTCTGTTCTACCATGGCCGCTGCTAAAGCTGTTGACTTAACTCAAGGTCTTCTCAACATCAATATGATGAATATCACCAAGCTCACCTCTACCAACTACATCACATGGAGTCTCCAAGTCCACTCCCTCCTTGACGGCTACAATCTTGCCGGCTACATCGATGGCTCTTCCCTTCCGCCAGATCAAACACTCAACTCCACCAATCCACCAACACCAAATCCAGCATACGCTATGTGGAGACGCCAAGACAAGTTGATCTACAGTGGGCTTCTTGGCACTCTCTCCCCTGCTCTACAATCTTTGGTCTCCAAAACCAAATCCTCTGCTGAGATGTGGAAACATATCGCCTCTACCTACGCAAATCCAAGCTGGGGCCACATCCAACAGCTCCGCCTGCAACTCAAACATGCCTCCAAAGGTGAGAAGACCGTTGATGAGTATATGCAGTCTCTCACAACGAGATTTGACCAACTCGCTCTTCTTGGCAAGCCTCTTGCTCATGAAGAACAGCTCGACCTCATCCTTGGTGGCTTACCAGAAGACTACAGATCTGTGATTGATCAGGTCGAAGGTCGTGAAACTCCTCCATCCATTATCGAGGTTCATGAAAAACTCATCAGCAAAGAAGCTAAACTTTTGTCCCTCTCCATGTCTTCCTCTTCCACTGGTCCCATCTCTGCGAATGTTACCACCTACCGTCTGAAGTTCAACTCAGGGAAGCAACGCCAACATCAGACCTGGAACAACAACAACAACAACAAGCAACAATATCAACATCCTCGTCCAGAAAATCGCCAGACCAAAGGCTATCAAGGCAAGTGCCAACTCTGCGGTGTGTTTGGTCATAGTGCCAAACGGTGTTCCCATTTTCAGCAGTCCTCCTACGGCTCCCAACAAGGTCTCCTCCCGTCTCCGTGGCAACCTCGCACGAACCTTGCTGTTGGTCATACACCACAGTCCAACCCTTGGCTCCTTGATAGTGGGGCTACTCATCATATGACCAGCGACCTAGGCAATTTGGCGTTGCACCAACCATATCAAGGAGATGATGCAGTCCTCATTGGTGATGGTTCGGGTCTTCCCATATCTCACACTGGTTCCCTATCCCTACCCTCTAACTCTAAACCTTTATCCCTCACAAATGTTTTATGCGTCCCTCACATACACAAAAACCTTATTTCAGTATATCGCCTATGTAACTCTAACAACGTTTCTGTTGCATTTTTCCGTGCTCACTTTCAGGTGACGGATCTGATCTCGGGGGTCCCATTGCTCCAAGGCAGAACTAAAGGCGAACTTTACGAGTGGCCGGTTTCTCTATCCACAATCCAATCTTTCTTCGCCTCTTCATCCTCCAAACCATCTCTAAAAGACTGGCACTCTCGCCTAGGACACCCTTCCCATTCTATACTCAAAACAATTGTTTCTCGTTTTTTGCTTCCTCATTCCCAATCAGATTCACAGATCATGTTGTGTACTGATTGTGCTATCAATAAAAGCCATAAACTTCCATTTTCACAAACTACTCTCACCTCCACTCAACCACTTGAAATCATTTTCTCCGATGTATGGACATCCCCAATCATATCTGTTGATAACTTCAAGTATTACGTCATATTTGTTGACCATTACACACGATACACTTGGATTTATCCTCTCAAGACCAAATCTCAAGTTCGTGACACATTCATCACGTTCAAGTCACTCGTCGAGAATCGCTTCAAGACCCAGATCGGAGCTCTATACTCTGACAATGGTGGAGAATTCATTGCTCTCCGCTCCTTTCTGTCCACCGCTGGGATCTCTCATCTCACGTCACCACCACACACTCCCGAACACAATGGGATCTCTGAACGGAAGCATCGACACATTGTCGAGACCGGACTGTCTCTCCTAACACATGCCGGAATGCCACACAAATACTGGACTTATGCTTTCGCCGCTGCTGTCTATCTCATCAACCGTCTCCCTACGCCGGTGCTAAACATGGAGAATCCCCATCAAAAGCTGTTTGGTACCGAACCGAACTACACTAAACTCCGAGTCTTTGGCTGCTTATGCTTCCCTTGGCTGCGTCCATACACCAACCACAAGCTCGAAAATCGCTCCACTCCCTGCATCTTTTTGGGTTATTCTCTCTCCCAGAGTGCGTACTTATGCCTACAACAAAGTTCTGGCCGGATCTACGTATCGCGTCATGTCAAATTTGATGAGAGAAGCTTCCCCTTCCTCAATTCCACTCAGTCTCAACCCGCAAACACACCACCGTCTCCCTCACCTTCTCTTCATCCGCCTGCAATCCTCATACCAACTCCAACCTCTATCGTTAATCAGTCACCATCTCTACCTCCGCCACCGTCACCACTCGTAACGTCGCCACTGCCGGAACCTCCGACCTCCGACCTCACCAGCCAGTGGTCGTGGAAACAGACAACACTCAAGACGCCGATAGGGTTACAACCGATGTTACTGAATCTCATCATCATCCTCGCAACACTCCGGCCACTCAAACACGTCAACCCCCTCCTCTACAACATTACACTCGTCGGTCCAAACCCACAGGCCCATCAGACCAGGCCCATCCAAATCCCCTTTTACCAAACCCAAATCCACCTTTACCAAACCCAAACACACAACCAACAAACCCGAATCCACCCTTACTAGCCCCGCAACCTCAACCTCAAATACAACCAGCTCCACAACCTCTAGTCGCTGACAATCACCATCCGATGACTACTCGCCGGAAAAACAACATATCTAAATCAAAACCTAAGTTCAACCTCACCGCATCCCTATCCAACTACATCCCACCTGAACCAACAACAGTGAACCAGGCTTTGAAAGACCCCAACTGGCGTGGTGCCATGTCCACTGAAATTGATGCGTTTGCACGCAATCGCACGCTTGACTTGGTTCCACGTCCACCGAACCGTAACGTCGTTGGTTGCAAATGGTTATTTAAAAATAAATTTCTTCCTAGTGGTTCTCTTGGCAGGTGCAAAGCAAGGCTCGTCGCCAAAGGATTCACTCAGCAACATGGACGAGATTACACCGAGACCTTCAGCCTGGTGATCAAGTCTACCACGATACGTCTCGTCCTCGATGTTGCTATCTCCAAAGCTTGGCCTATAAAACAGCTTGACGTCAATAACGCATTTCTGCAAGGCACACTGGATGAAGAGGTATATATGGAGCAGCCACCGGGTTTCATTAACTCAGACCATCCCGACTATGTCTGTCGTCTTTACAAAGCGATCTACGGACTAAAACAGGCACCCAGGGCATGGTACACGGAGCTCAGGAACTACTTGGTGGGACTTGGTTTTGTGAACTCCCTCGCAGATACCTCTCTGTTCGTACTACAAAATGGGAAGGACTTTCTTTACCTCCTTGTTTATGTAGACGATATACTAATCACCGGGAGCAATGCAGCCAATATTCAACAGATCCTTAACTTGCTTGCTGAACGTTTCTCTGTTAAGGATCCTGAAGATCTCAACTATTTTCTGGGCATCGAAGCACACCGCACCCCACAAGGACTTCATCTCTCTCAGAGGAAGTATATAGTTGATCTCCTTCACCAATACAATATGACCGAAGCTAATGCTGTCCTCACACCAATGGCTTCTTCACCAAAGCTCACTCTCACCACTGGTAACACTCTCTCCGATCCATCGACTTACAGAAAACTTGTTGGCAGTCTTCAGTACCTCGCATTTACCCGGCTTGACATTGCATATGCGGTTAACCGTCTCTCTCAGTTCATGCACCGTCCTACCGATGCACACTGGCTAGCTGCCAAGCGAATTCTCCGCTATTTGGCCGGCACTCTGACACATGGTCTCTTCCTTTCTTCATGGACGCCATTAACTCTTCATGCATTCTCCGATGCGGATTGGGCAGGCGATTCACACGATTATGTCTCTACCAATGCATACATTGTTTACTTAGGTAGCAATCCTATCTCTTGGTCTGCAAAGAAACAGAGTGGTGTTGCCCGCTCTTCAACAGAGGCTGAGTATCGATCAGTAGCAAACACCGCCTCTGAGATCCGATGGATATGCAATCTCCTCTCTGAGCTTGGGATACGACAAACAGCACCTCCGGTGATCTATTGTGACAATGTCGGTGCCACATTTTTGTGTGCCAATCCGGTGTTTCATTCTCGAATGAAACACATTGCCATCGATTATCATTTCATCAGAGGTCAAGTCCAGAATGGTCTTCTTCGAGTTGCTCATGTTCATACCACNATGAAAGAATTTGATTTCATCACTTCTCATGCAACGAGTACTGGTGACAACTATATTCTCAGTCAGCCTAAAAAAATAGGTTTTTTTCATTAGCTTGGATACTCTCTATCGGTGTTAGATTCGTGTGCCTTACGCTAATGGACATGTTTTACTCTATGATCGGTGTTTTGTTTCCGCAATGATTTGTTTACTGAGGATGCGGATGAACTAAATGAATCTTCTGCAACATCAGACTTAAAAGAACCTGGTCTACACGGAACTCTTATATCTGTCCATAGCAAAAGCTGCACATATTTAGCTTTCGAGGAAAGCAAAAGCTTATAGGAGAAGAAGAAGACAAATTGTGTATAAGTGTGTTATATCAAGACATTAAAAGCAACGAAGCATGATCGACCTACAGACACCAACGAAAACGAAACTCATATAAAAATCCAAACATCACAATCTTAATAGCTTGGAACCCAAGAAACAAACACATACCATCTGGTTATCGTCAGAAGACTCAAACCAGTATTCATGCATTAACCAACACGTTTTCACATCACTTTGCTGCATGCAGGTGTTAAGGATACGATTATGATACGATCGTATCATCTCTTCAATGTCTAATATCTACCTTCCTTCTATGTATATTCTTCCATAAGTAGCTTAGCCTAGAACCTTCCTCTGCTCTCTGTATATAAACGATCCTGTAATCACTCTTGTGAATATATCGAATACACTACATTTACAGCAGGTGCTGTTTGTTCTTGCAACGAGTACTGGTGAAAATATTCGATACAATGTGTAAAATGTTATACAAAGTGTATATGGAGCCGGTGATTGCAATTAGATAGAAAGAAGACCTTTGGCTTTGGCCAGACGTGCCGAAGAAGAAACAAAACCATGACTGACGAATAACGGAATAGCTATTCTCTGTTTTTTTCTCTGTTTTTCATGATTTATGTAGCCTTACAAACCGAAGTAGCTAGGTTGCCATTGGCACAGACGTATCACTTGAGGCTATCTGAATAAACTCCCAGTGGTGGCCTCTCTCACATGATTTGAGCGAGCTAGCATACAATGTAGTTTACAATTTTATACTTGTAACAAAAATCTTATATATACCTGAAAAAAAGACCTGAACTTTGTTTGTTTGATGATTTTTTTTTGTAAACGATATTTGTAAAACTAGGCTAAGTTTAAGAACCTGGTAACTACGGGTCTGTAATTTCTGTCCATAGCAAAACCTACACACATATATTTTCTAATCGAAATCTTGATTCAGAGGAAAGCAAATGCTTATGAGAAGAAGAAGACACCAGTACTGTTTTATCTACATCTTTATATGTGATAAGTGTATGTTTTGATGTCTGAGACAATAAGAGAATGTTGAATAAATTGTGTATATAATACTTATATCAAGGCATTAAAAGCAACAAAGACGACAAGAATTATCTCTCTGGTTTTGGAGAACATTGCCGATAAAAGAAACAGAGCAATTAGCAACTGAAACACAAGGAAATCTTATATATCTGTGATAAGCCATAAAAGGCATAAAAGCTACATTGAGTGAAACCAAAAGGAAGAAAAAGTATGAACAGGAATACAGGATGAGACCAGTTAGTGTAATGTTCCATCATTCCTTCTGTGATGAAGCATTCAAAAACAAACCAATATTGTTGGATTCTTCATCTCCATCCAGCAGTGTATATGATGACTTAATGAATTCAGTCCAGAAACCTTCAAAATCGTCTGCGATCACTTGTTTCTGCTCAAAGCTTATGAACTCAGAAAAGCCATCCAAGTTACAAAGAAAAGGCAACTGCTGCGGTAGCGGCTTCTGATCTTGTGTTGGAAGTTCACAGTACTGTTGTTGCTGAGGCTGCGGATGTTGAATCGTCATGACCTTGAGGAGTAGGAGTAGGAGGAGGAATCGGTATACTTTGCTCTTGTTGTTGCTGCTGAGTATCGACACCATCTTCTTCTTCTTCTTCATTACTGAATAATGCATCAACGTCAAAGAACCTGTCCTCGTCAGACATATCAAACAAGTCTTCCTCGGTGCTGATGTCGTTTCTCAAGCGAGTCATGGCCATCTTGGATCTTGAACCTTGCGGAGGAGGAGGAGGAGGCAGACTCAGCTCTTCTTCTTGATGTTGAGTAACGCCAACATTTTCTTCCTCTAGCGTCGTCCTCTTCATGAGAAACTGTTGTTGCAGATACGCAAAATCAAAATAAGGATGCAGTTGGTGACCTTGAGGAGGAGGAGGGAGAATCGGTGCACTTTGCTCTTAAACATCTACATTAATCACATAACCCCAAGATCTTAAACATCTACATTAATCACATAATAGAATCATAAAGAGGGTTATAAAGTTTCTTAAACACACTAAGCTTGTATAAAGAATAACTCTCTTTATTGAATGTTTAGAAAATCTCTCAAAACTAAACAACTCACAAACTCTCTTTGTGTTTCGATATCGTTTGATACAACCCATCAAACGTATTTATAGGGAACTCTACTTAGCTCCTATTCCTATTTTGATAATGGAAAACTACTCTTTTCCTAATCCTAAATAAAACTTTTCCTTTTCTCTTAACTCAACTTGGTTAAGNACAGGAATACAGGATGAGACCACTTAGTGTAATGTTCCATCATTCCTTCTGTGATGAAGCATTCAAAAACAAACCAATATTGTTGGATTCTTCATCTCCATCCAGCAGTGTATATGATGACTTAATGAATTCAGTCCAGAAACCTTCAAAATCGTCTGCGATCACTTGTTTCTGCTCAAAGCTTATGAACTCAGAAAAGCCATCCAAGTTACAAAGAAAAGGCAACTGCTGCGGTAGCGGCTTCTGATCTTGTGTTGGAAGTTCACAGTACTGTTGTTGCTGAGGCTGCGGATGTTGAATCGTCATGACCTTGAGGAGTAGGAGTAGGAGGAGGAATCGGTATACTTTGCTCTTGTTGTTGCTGCTGAGTATCGACACCATCTTCTTCTTCTTCTTCATTACTGAATAATGCATCAACGTCAAAGAACCTGTCCTCGTCAGACATATCAAACAAGTCTTCCTCGGTGCTGATGTCGTTTCTCAAGCGAGTCATGGCCATCTTGGATCTTGAACCTTGCGGAGGAGGAGGAGGAGGCAGACTCAGCTCTTCTTCTTGATGTTGAGTAACGCCAACATTTTCTTCCTCTAGCGTCGTCCTCTTCATGAGAAACTGTTGTTGCAGATACGCAAAATCAAAATAAGGATGCAGTTGGTGACCTTGAGGAGGAGGAGGGAGAATCGGTGCACTTTGCTCTTAAACATCTACATTAATCACATAACCCCAAGATCTTAAACATCTACATTAATCACATAATAGAATCATAAAGAGGGTTATAAAGTTTCTTAAACACACTAAGCTTGTATAAAGAATAACTCTCTTTATTGAATGTTTAGAAAATCTCTCAAAACTAAACAACTCACAAACTCTCTTTGTGTTTCGATATCGTTTGATACAACCCATCAAACGTATTTATAGGGAACTCTACTTAGCTCCTATTCCTATTTTGATAATGGAAAACTACTCTTTTCCTAATCCTAAATAAAACTTTTCCTTTTCTCTTAACTCAACTTGGTTAAGGAAAACTTAGGCTGAATCTTCTAGAAGCTTACCCAACAATCACCCCCTTAAGCTTCGAGTTCTTCTTTGAGAGGTCTTGAACGTCGATCAAGCTCCTCATCGTCTTGAACTGAATCCTTGCTAGGGCCTTTGTTAGTATGTCTGCACACTGATCTTCTCCTGGTACAAACTCCACTTCAATTTGCTCATTTTCAACACACTCTCGGATGAAGTGATAACGCTTGCTGATGTGTTTACTTCTTCCGTGGAAAACGGGATTCTTAGAGAGCTCTATGGCTGACTTGTTGTCAATGTATATGGTTGTCTTCTCACAATTCTGTCCCATAAGCTCACTCATCAAGTCTTGTAACCATATAGCTTGCTTCGCTGCTTCTGTTGCGGCCATGAACTCGGCTTCGCAGCTAGACAGAGCGACTGTTCTCAGTTTCTGTGAACACCATGTAATTGGTGTTTCTCCAAGATAGAACATATGGCCTGCAGTGCTCTTCCCATCATCAGGATCTGTGTTATGGCTGCTGTCACTGTAGCCAACTATCGTTTGTGATCCTCCATGCTTGAATACTAGACCGTACGATAGTGTTCCTTGCAAGTATCTCAAAATTTGCTTCAATGCTGCCATATGTGACTCTCTTGGATTTTGCATGTATCTACTCACTACTCCAACTGAGAAAGTGAGATCTGGTCTTGTGTGTAGGAGATACCTTAAGCAACCGATCCTCTGTCGATACATAGTAGCATCTTCTACCAGTTCTCCTTTGTTTCTAGAGAATTTCAACCCAAACTCCATCGAAATATGGGTCAGATTACATTGATCTAAACCTGCTTCTTTGAGAATCCTTCGTGCATATGCTTCTTGCTTCAACTTGATGCCATCTTTTCCTTGATGCACTTCAATGCCAAGGTAGTAGGTGAGTAGTCCAAATTCTGACATCTCGAACTTGGACTCCATACTAGCTTTGAACTCTTGAATCACTCCCAATGAGTTCCCAGTGACAAAAAGATCGTCAACGTATACAGCTACAAGAAGAAACTTCTCCCTGTCTGCCTTCCGATACACTGCACTCTCCTTATAGCACCTTTTGAAGTTCAAACCTCTCAAGATTTGATCAAGCTTTGTGTTCCACGCTCGTGGAGCTTGTCTTAACCCATATAAGGCTTTGGAAAGTTTAAAAACCTTATGTTCTTCTCCCTTCTTTTCAAAGCCTTCTGGTTGAGACACATAGACGTCTTCGTTCAGCTCTTCGTGCAAAAACGCCGTCTTGACATCGAGGTGGTGGATTTCCCATTCGCGAGAAGCAGCAATCCCCACAAGTAGTCTTATTGTCTCGACTCGAGCTACCGGTGCAAATACTTCGTCAAAGTCGATCCCTGATTGTTGCACAAAACCTTTTGCAACTAACCTCGCCTTGTATTTGTTGATGGAGCCATCTGCGTTCCTTTTAATCTTAAAAATCCTTTTAAGACCAATGATCTTGACACCTTGTGGTTTTTCAACTAAGAACCAGGTCTTGTTCTTGTTAATTGATTTTATTTCTTCCACACAAGCGTTTGTCCACACTGTTAACTCCTTCGCCTCTTGAGAGTTAACAGGTTCGTCATTGAGTGAGAGAAGGAGCTTCTCACACTCTGTATTAGCAAGAAGAAGATAATCATTAAGGTAGCTTGGTCGATTTACTTGACGACCCGATCGTCGAAGCTGCGGATAGCCGATCTCATCTTCCTGGACTTGTACATTGTTCTCCTCGCCCAAGTCATTCTCGACTTCTTCTTGCTCAGAATCACTCAATGTATCACTTTCGGTTTCACTCTGTTCTTGGTTCTGTTCTTGTTCCTGTTCGACATTACCAATAACTGCAGGTCCTTCTCCAACATCAATAGTTTCACCCCATCGTAGTTGAAACATACCGGGATCCCTCATTGATCCTTGTTCTGTCTTGTTCCAGCTCCAGCCCGTACTTTCATCAAACACAACATCGCGGCTGACAACAACCTTCCGTGTTGTTGGATCATAAAGCCGATATGCCTTGGATCCTGGCTCAATTCCAAGGTGTATTAACGGTTTTGATCTGTCGTCGAGCTTCTTTTGGTTTGTAGCCTGAATTTTCGAATATGCCAAACAGCCAAACACTTTTAAATGTTCAATGTTTGGCTTCACTCCTCGTAAACACTCATATGGCGTCATACCCTCAAGCACTCTCGTTGGTATCCGGTTGATCAGATGAGTAGCATGACGAACTGCTTCTCCCCAAAGATAATTTGGTACCTTCATTGCCTTAAGAGTGCTTCTTGTCATCTCCATTAGAGTTCTATTTCTTCTTTCCACAACACCATTTTGTTGTGGTGTGTAAGGGGCTGTGAGTTGTCTCTTGATACCACTTGTATCACAAAACTCATTGAATTCTCTTGAAGTGAACTCTCCTCCTCTATCAGTTCTTAGAGTTAAGATAGAACTCCCAATCTCCTTCTCTACCAAGCTCTTAAACACCTTGAACCTCTCAAAGGCTTCACATTTCTCTTTTAACAAGATAGTCCACATATATCTTGAAAAATCATCTATGATGACAAACACATATTTGTTATTAGCCAAGGTTGAAGGTGTGATGGGACCACATAAGTCAGCATGTAGAAGCTCCAATGGCTTTGAAGCTCGAAACAATGAGGTTTTGGGGAAAGATGGATGAGTTTGTTTTCCAACTAAGCAAGACTCACACAATCTTTTCTCTTCTCTTATCTCCGGCAATCCTTGTACTAACTGTTGCTGGGACATTGTCTTCATTGTTTTAAAACTAATATGTCCCAACCGAGCATGCCACTTCCAAGCTTCATCTGCAATACTCGAATGTAGACATATTGGTCTCCCTATCTGCAGCTTAATCTTGTAGAGCCTATTTGGTGATCTTGTAACTTTCACCAACAATCTTCCCATAGGATCATGGACTGTAAGGTAGTCTTGTCTCATCCTGACATCACAACCAACCTCTGTAGCCTGTCCTAGACTCAGAATGTTGCTTCTAAGAGAGGGAATGTAGTAGATGTCTGAAACCAGAATCTGTTCACTTGTCTTACTTTGAAAAAGAATCGCTCCTTTTCCTGCAATTTCAACACAAGAACCATCACCGAACTTCACTTTTCCCTTGATGTTCTCATTGAGCTCCGAAAAATATTCTCTATGGCTAGTCATGTGGTTACTTGCCCCATTGTCAAGATACCACAAGTCATCTACTTGGTTGCTAGCCTCATAGTTTTTCGGAATCACCTTTTCTTCATTCAAAAACACAACCTCATGCAAATAAAGAGCTGCATCCGCATTCTCTGTCTCGATTTTATTTGCTTCTCCTTGTTGTTGTTGTCGATCAGGACATGTAGAAGCATAGTGTCCTAGCTTATCACACCGATAACAAACCACCTTCGACCGATCCTTCTTTTCCTTTGATTCGTTCTGGTCTCCTTGATTTGTTTTTTGTTCTTGTGAGTAGCCTCTGCCTCTGCCTCTTCCTCGTCCTCTGTTTCCTCTGCCACCTCTGCCTCGTCCTCTGCCTCTAGAACCCCAAGTGTTTTGCGAATTTGCAAATAACAGCTTACCCTGAGTATCTTCGTGATCCTCCTCATTAAGAATCCGTTCTTCATAGGTCTTGAGTCTCCCTATGATCTCTGCGAAGCTTGTTTTCTGTAAATCCAAAACTTGTTCAAGAGATGCTATGATCTGAATGAATTTGTTCCTTGGTAGACTATTGAGAAACTTCTTCACAAGTTTTGCTTCATCAATTGTCTGTCCAAGAGAAGCCGCTTTTGATGCAATCTCCGATAGCTTGCTTGAAAAACTATCTATTGTGTCTGAATCCTTCATCTTGATTCTCTCAAATTCAGACATAAGAGTCTGAAGCCTTGCTTCCTTGACTCGATCTGCACCATGATGACGAGATTGAATGGTATCCCATATCCCTTTAGGAGAGTCTTGTTCACCAACTTGCAAGATAAGAGCCTCCGGGATAGCTTGAAACAATAATCCTATCGCGATATTGTTTAGATCAGGATCCGCTGATCCTGGTTCGATTGTATCCCATACATGGTAGATCTTCAACAAGATCTTCATTCTCATTGACCACACCGTGTAGTTAGAGGGAGTTAGCATGGGACATTGAATCGATGGTGGAGTAAACTCCTTTGGACGTGCTGAGCTTTCGTCTGCCATAGCTCGGGGATGACGACTGTACGTTTGCAAGATCTTCGTCTCTGTTTTTCACAGGTCACAGGTTTCAGGTTCTCCAATAACCTAACGCTTTGATACCAAATAAAGTTTCTTAAACACACTAAGCTTGTATAAAGAATAACTCTCTTTATTGAATGTTTAGAAAATCTCTCAAAACTAAACAACTCACAAACTCTCTTTGTGTTTCGATATCGTTTGATGCAACCCATCAAACGTATTTATAGGGAACTCGACTTAGCTCCTATTCCTGTTTTGATAATGGAAAACTACTCTTTTCCTAATCCTAAATAGAACTTTTCCTTTTCTCTTAACTCAACTTGGTTAAGGAAAACTTAGGCTGAATCTTCTAGAAGCTTACCCAACAGGTTAAAGTAATACCTCCACTCATTGTAGAAATGATGCTTCCTTGAATGGTTTCTTCTTCTTCAATGGCTTGAAGACTTGAAAAGAAACTCTTAGATGATCTTTAGGTGGAAGATAAGGTTTCTCTCCCCTTTCCTATAAACTCTTTTCTTTATGTGTTGTTTTGTTCTTGTAATGATTTGTGATGGAGCAAACCATCTATTTATAGGAGGGAAGAGGACCTTACTCCTCATAAGGGTTTTGTCTTCTAATTTAATCTCAACCATCC
>NC_025689.1:16141476-16147575 GCF_000633955.1 Camelina sativa
GGTTAAAGTAATACCTCCACTCATTGTAGAAATGATGCTTCCTTGAATGGTTTCTTCTTCTTCAATGGCTTGAAGACTTGAAAAGAAACTCTTAGATGATCTTTAGGTGGAAGATAAGGTTTCTCTCCCCTTTCCTATAAACTCTTTTCTTTATGTGTTGTTTTGTTCTTGTAATGATTTGTGATGGAGCAAACCATCTATTTATAGGAGGGAAGAGGACCTTACTCCTCATAAGGGTTTTGTCTTCTAATTTAATCTCAACCATCCATCATAGTAGAGATGAAGACAGTAGTGACAAGTGTGAGAACAAGTGTCTAGCATTGTTTCAAACACAAAATGCAACTTCACACTTGTTCTCTTATAAGCTTTAGCATGACATGTAGCTTAGTAATTGTCCTTATAAGTATAAGCATGACATGTAGCATAACACCTGTCCTTTTGGTTCCCAAATGATTAAAAACAAAATATAACAAACCCAATTAAATAACCTACTAACTATAAGACCACATACATGGGTAAAGAAAGTAATTATTTTCTTACATTCTCCCACTTGGTCGTTAGTATAATGGTTTTATTCGGGAATCATAAGGCCGGCATAATATGTTATATTTTTCATTTGGTCTTTCATAAGTGTCTTAGCTAATCTTGTAACCAATGAGACTCATGGCGATCACATATCATTTTGCAACATGATTCCTTCCATGTACTACTACATTGACTACTTTTCATAGCTAGACCATAAACATTATTCCATAAGTAGGAGTTATCTTTAATGGTCTCTTTGATGTCTTTTAAGACGTATTCTGTTATCAATAATTCCAACAAACAATAATGTGTGCGCACGTTGGAAACAGAATAGAAGATGTAAAAGTCATAAGAGAGCTCTTATAAATGTCAAACATAGGCTAAAACATTATCAGACAACATAATTAAGTGCTATCCTCCAGACCCATACTTTCTGCATGCTTCATAAATGTCTTTGGAGGTAATGCTTTCGTAAATATGTCTGCGACCATTAGCTCAGTGCCTATGTGTTCAATGACAAACTTTTCTCTTTTAACATCTTGCTTTAATGATAGATATTTGAGTTCCATATGCTTGGCTCCTTTAGATATCCTATCATGCTTAGAGAAGAAGATTGCGGCTTGATTGTCACAGTGAAGAGTTAGAGGTTTGTCAACAAAATTCAAAACCCCAAACTCTGACACGAAATTCCGCAACCATGTTCCTTGAATAGAAGCCTCATAACATGCTACATACTCAGCCTCCATGTTCGATGTATAAATCAATTCTGACTTCTGGCTTTTCCATGAAATGGCACCTCCACCATGGAGATACACATAGCCGAGAGTACAGTGCCTAGAATCTTCACATCCACAAAAATCTGAGTCTGAAAATTCAACCATCCGTGGATGTGTTGATTTTTGATATGTCAACATGTAGTTTCTTGTTCCCTTTAGGTATCTCAAAACTTTCTTCGCAGCTTTCCAATGAGCAAGTCTAGGGTTACTCTGAAAACTACCCAACATTCCGACTGCATGACTAATATCAGGTTGAGTGCAGACTTGTTCGTACATCAAACCTCCCACAAGAGATGCATAAGGGTACTTTTGCATTTCATTATGTTCCATTTCGTTCTGCGGACATTGTCACCCTTTTGCATAGGAACATTATTAGAAGAACACATCATCATGCCAAATCTCTCAAGAACTTTACCAATATATGCTTTCTGAGACAATCCTAAAATTCCTAGTGATCTATCACGGAATATTTCAATTCCTATCACATAGGATGCCTCACCCATATCTTTCATATCAAAGTTCTTAGAGAGATAACTCTTAGTCTCATGTACTAGACTAAGATCATTACTGGCTAATAAGATATCATCAACATACAAAACCAAAAATATGAACTTACTCCCACTGATCTTGAGGTATATACATGGATCCACAACGTTTTCTTTGAAACCGAATTTCGTGATGGTTTCATCAAACTTTAGATACCATTGCCTCGAAGCTTGTTTCATCCATATATAGATTTCTTCAATTTGCAAACCATATCTTTCTGACCTTCAATTATGAAGCCTTCAGGTTGGCGCATATAGACTTCTTCTTGCAAGTCTCTATTAAGAAAGGCAGTTTTCACATCCATTTGATGTAACTCGAGATCATATTGAGCTACTAACGCCATGATAATTCTGAGAGAGTCTTTTCTAAACACAGGTGAAAAAGTCTCACTATAATTGATGCCTTCTTTTTGACTAAACCCTTTGGCTACCAGTCTGGCTTTATATCGTTCTACATTGCCATTACAGTCGAGTTTGGTCTTAAAGATCCACTTACACCCGACTGCTTTGTGTCCATCAGGCAATGGAACGATGTCCCAAACTTCATTCTTAACCATCGAGTCTATTTCATCTCTACTGGCATCAATCCATTTATCAGAATTAACATCCTTCATGGCTTGTGAATAAGAAACCAGATCTTTAATGTTTTCTTTGATATATCATGGTTTCTGTGGTTTTTAACCATGGTATAAGTGTGCTTTTTGAGTCTTTTGATTTGTTTTCTAGGTTGTTTTTGAGTCTTTATAGTTTAGGTACTCATTTGCATGGATGGAACACAAAGGAGCTAAAAGAGGATGATTTGGAGCATAATCAAAGCATGAAGGCTGGTCAAAGAAGCTGGGAGACGAGTTCAAGAGAATGCATCGACCGATGCAACCTCTGCATCGATCGATGCAGATGCCACAAAGCCAAACGAAAGTTGTCTCCACAAGCTTTAGAAGATTTACAAAATTTGCCCAAGTTTTCCTTATTTGCAATTAAGGCCCAAGACGTGTTTTAGAGTATTTATAGGATTTTATGGTCATTGTTTAGACCTAAGTTTTATTCTGCAACCTTTTGAGGGAAGAGATATTGAGAGCTTTGGAGAGATAGATCTGATTTCATCTGTAGAGAGAAGATTCTTGAACTCCCTTCTTACTTCTTAATATCTATTGCTTATTATTCAGAAAAGATGTCTTGTTCTTCATTAAACATGTATGAGTAGTTTGCTTGTTAGGTTTAGGGTTTTTCATAGGGTTTTTATGGTTTATTAGATCTGTTAATTTTAGGATTCATTATCTTCTATGATCTTCATCTTAGGTTGTTCTTCATATTGATTCTTGATTGATCACCTAGAATTAAAACTTTAGGAAAATAAATTGATATGAGAATATAATTGATTTTCATGATAAACCTTTTGATGAACAAAATTATTTCTTGCAAAAAGATTTGATTTAATAATTTTGTGAACTTATCTAAAACTTGTTTCTAATGCTGATTTTTAACCTTGAATTTTGCAAAGAGATTTGGATTTTCTGGTTTTAAATTTAGATAATATTTGCAGTGAGAACTTATTTATTTTACAAGTGTGTTTAGAGTTCTAGATCTGATTTTTAATTGCTTGAATCCTAATTATTTGATTGATTTAATATTCCATAAATTCCTGAGAATTTCCCTAGGCCTAGCTCTTTGATCCTTTGAATTTACAACACTTTTAAATTCTGTTTTGCATTGTCTTTAATTTAATATTTCGATTTAGCATAATTAAAAGAGTAATAAATCTATTGTGTGAACTAGAGTCTCTGTGGTTTCGACCCCTAGAGTATTACAACTGCAAGGCTGTTAGTACCATTAGGGTATTACAATTTGAGCATATCATTCTTCTCCAGATTCTATTTGATAAATCACAAGTCATCGGAAATAGCAGATCTCCTCGTAGGAGTTGATCTTCTTAATGATGGTTCCTCTTGTGCTTCATGATCATTATTGGCAAGATTTTCATCATGGAGTGTGTGATCATTCAATGGGGTTTCTTCATTGTTTAACGGTTCAACAATGCTAGGCACCCCAACATTCAGAATTAAGGGTAAAGGAATACCAACCCTAGTTTCATGAATGGTTATATCACGAACTTTATCACTCCAACTAATCTCACCATTCTCAAAAAATATGGCATTATTGGTTTCTACTATTCTCGTACTATGGGATGGACAGTAAAATCTATATCCTTTAGATTTCTCAGGATAACCTATAAAGAAACCACTGATCGTTCTGAAGTCTAATTTCTTTTCATGTGGATTGTATATTCTTACTTCAGCTTGAAACCCCCAAACTTGGAGGTGTGACAGACTAGGTTTCCAGCCTTTCCACAGTTCAAAAGGGGTCTTTGAAACTGCTTTAATAGGTACCGTATTCAAAATATAGACCACAGTACGTAATGCGTCCATCCACAAGGATATAGGTAGGTTAGCATGACTCATCATAGATCTAACCATTTCCATATAAGTACGATTACGCTTTTCAGCTACACCATTCTGCCATGGAGAACCAGGCATTGTGTACTGCGTAACAATTCCTAATTTCTGGAGGAGTATGGCAAATGGTCCAAGATGTTTTCCTGTTTCATTATATCTGCCATACATTTCACCACCTCTATCTGACCTTATGATTTTCACCTTTCTATCTAATTGCCTCTCAACTTCATTAATGAATGCTTGTACAGCATCCACAAATTGAGATTTTTCATGCAATGAATAGAGATAACAATAACGTGAATAATCATCAATAAAAGTGATGAAGTACTTTTCACCTCCAAAAGTTGGAACGTCAAATGGTCCACAAATATCTTTATGTATGATTTCAAGAAGCTGTGTACTTCTTGTGGCTCATTTCTTAGTGTGTTTAGTTTGCTTACCTTTAATGCAATCTATACACATTTTCTTATTGGTAAAATCAAGATTCGGAATGACTCCATCTTTTACCAATCTTTTAATTGTTTCATAAGAAATATGTCATAATCTTTTATGCCACAAGAAATATGAGTCATCAGTACATGTTTTATTTTTAAGTACATGCAATCTATACTTCTTGTGTCTCATAAGGTTGATCAGCCAGTTTTAACATATAAAGACCATCAACTAATATTCCAGAACAATTTCGTTTAGAGTTCAAAAACATATTAAAACAACCATCTCTTTGAGTAGATTTAAAACCAGCCAAATCAAGTTTGCTTACAGAAACTAAATTACGGGAAATAGATGGTAAATAAAGAGTCTGATATAAATCTAGACAAAATCCACCATCTAAAATGAGACGATAGGTGCCAACAGCTTCAACTGGTGCCTTATCTCGATTTCCCATCAGTAAGTAGGTTTCACTTGAATTTATGGTCTGGATCTTAAGGAATCCTTGTACGGAATTTGTTACATGTACATTAGCACCGCTATCAATCCACCAAGTTTTGGAAGAAACATAAGTAAGATTAGATTCGAAAAAGCTTACAGAACCCATAGGATTACCTTTCTTTTCGAACCATTCTCTTCGTTTAGGGCAATCTTTCTGAAAGTGTCCAACCTTTTTACAAAAGTTGCACCTGTAATCTTTCTTTGCCTTTTTCTTCGGATTAACTTGATCGGAATCGTTCATTGTGGGTTGTGCTCTTTGATGGCTCTTTTTATGCCTAAACCCAACTTTAGGTCCAGCTCCTTGAACATGATGGGAAACTTTAATTCCTTCACGACCAAGTCTAGCCTCCTCTTGGACTAGTTTATTAGCCAATTCATTAGATGTCCACCTTTCATCAATTGCATTATAATTGATCTGAAAGGGTCCATACTGAGGAGGTAGTGAATTGAGGATAAATTGGACAAGAAATGAATCGTCCAAACTCATTCCTAAATTCTTTAGTTTAGCCGCAAGGTTGGTCATTTCAATACAATGTTCATGCATAGACCTTGTCCCATCATACTTAATGGTTGTAAGATCTGCCATAAGTTTCCCTGCAAGGGATTTGTCTTCAGTCTTAAACCGTTCTTTATAGCTGCTAGATAATCTATAGCTTTATCTACATCTAGAAGGGAAGTTTTGATATTGCTAGCTATAGTCATTTTTAAAAACATCATGCTTAATCTGTTCGCTTTCTCCCAAGCTTTATGGAGGGCCTTTTCTTCCTCAGTACTATTTATAGTTAAGGGATCTGGCTCTTCTTCACGAAGTGCCAAATCCATATCTAGTACTCCTAATGTAAACTCAATTTTCTCTTTCCATTCTGAGAA
>NC_025689.1:16148839-16155862 GCF_000633955.1 Camelina sativa
TTTCTCTTTCCATTCTGAGAAGTTGGTTCCAGTGAAGATCGGAACAGTAGAGACCATAGATGGCAAATTAGCAGGAAATGATGCTGCGATTTAGAGATATAACAAGCTTTAATTGAGGTTCAAAATTTAAACAACACATTAACAAAAATTATTGAATGCATATGACTTCAAATTATAATGCTCCTGTGGATAGTCATTATAATATATCCTAATGTCATAGCTTTCAGAAAATTCTTCTTGAATGATGTATCAGATTAATTAAGCTATTTGTGGATATACTTAATTAACTCATATACAAACATTCTAATAAATTATAGATCATGTTTTATGTCAGTAGTCTACCTGTGGGTAGCTAATTAATACATAAACATATCAAAATTTAAATATTTTGGTTTTCTATATGCAAATCATTATAAGATAAAACCATTATGGTTATATCAATTTCTTAATTATGCACATTTAGATAAACCAATCTTTTATCACTTATATATATATATATATATATATATATATATATTAATTTAAACACAGATTGTAACTTGAAACTTAAATCAAACAAAAATTCAAGTGTACAAACATCATAACTCAAAGCTTTACATTTCAGTTCTTTATACCATAAATCTATTATTCTTAATGGATTAATTAGATGCTCATAACCATAAGCTCTGATACCACATGTTAAACATATTTTAACATGAACCCCAAGATCTTAAACATCTACATTAATCACATAATAGAATCATAAAGAGGGTTAAGGTAATACCTCCACTCATTGTAGAAATGATGCTTCCTTGAATGGTTTCTTCTTCTTCAATGGCTTGAAGACTTGAAAAGAAACTTTTAGATGATCTTTAGGTGGAAGATAAGGTTTCTCTCCCTTTTCCTATAAACTCTTTTCTTTATGTGTTGTTTTGTTCTTGTGATGATTTGTGATGGAGCAAACCATCTATTTATAGGAGGGAAGAGGACCTTACTCCTCATAAGGGTTTTGTCTTCTAATTTAATCATAGTAGAGATGAAGATAGTGGTGACAAGTGTGAGAACAAGTGTCTAGCATTGCTTCAAACACAAAATGCAACTTCACACTTGTTCTCTTATAAGCTTTAGCATGACATGTAGCTTAGCACTTGTCCTTTTAAGTATAAGCATGACATGTAGCTTAACACCTGTTCTTTTGGTTCCCAAATGATTAAAAACAAAATATAACAAACCTAATAAAATAACCTACTAACTATAAGACCACATACATGGGTAAAGAAAATAATTATTTTCTTACAACTGATACGTAGAATCATAATAAGGCTGCAGTTGGTGTGAATCTGGCCGGGCTGCACTAAACTGCCATCGATGCGGTCGGTAAGAATCTAGCGGGCCTGGCCAAAACTGCTGCTGCTGTTGATACGCCAAATCACTAGACTGCGGTTGATAGGAATCCAGCGGGGCTGGCTGAAACAGAAGTTGTTGTTGATACGCAATATCATGATGAGGCTGCGGCTGCGGTTGGTAAGAATTTAGCGGCTGCTGTTGATGATACTTGACAGTAGGAGGCTGCTGCTGCTCATTCTCTTCTTCCTCTGCTTTATTTTTCTCCTTTATTGCTTGTGTACTCCGATAGATCTTGCACAAAGAATAGTCCTACACGCATATGCACCAACCAAAATAAAACTCACAATAAAATCCAAAAAGAAAAACTTAATAACTTGGGAACCAAGAAACACATACATAACTTTACGTCATCATCAGCAGAAGCAGAAGGCGGACACTGATCAACCTAGTATTCATGCATCAACCAACTAGTTTTTACGCCATTAGGTTGTTTCCCCACGTAGTATGATAGTGCGGTTTTGGAACCTTGTCCATCGTCAATCTCCTCGGAAGCAACTGTTGCGTGCCAATATCCGCCTTTGTCGCAACGTTTCTGCTTTTTCCCACCTTTACCCATCTTGTTCTTCTTTGATATAAAGAACCATTCTGTATCATTACCCTTCTTGAATTTCACTACATATTTCCAAAACATATTCAAGTAAGCGATTGCACAAAGAGAAAGCAGAGATAAAGTTGATAAAAATAAAACCTAAATGATTAAGAAGTAATGTTTTTGTTCCACAAGCTAAGGAGACAAACCTGTTAGTTGTTCTGGATTGGACTCGTAGATGTTCACGAGATGAACAGGAAGGTCGACCAAGAAGTCTCTGTTTCCGCCCAAGTAGTCTCGTTTCTGGCAAAGTAACAAGAGGACCTCCAAGTCGTTTGGTCTATAGTTAAAACCTGGCGGAAGGCAAGGTCTTGTCGAAGGAGGCCGAGAAGACAAACTATGATCAGCTGAAGAAGAAGAAGAAGACAAGTGATGATCATCAGCTGAAGAAGAAGGAATCCCTGACGGTTCCGGTTCCGGTTCTGGCAAGGATCTTTCTTTACGCTTGTTTCTTCCAGGCATCGGCATCATCGAGTAGCTTTAGACTATCAGATAGAAAGTATCAAAGTACGTAATATGATTTGTAAGATATTCAACGTAGGTTTATGATACACGCGTGTATCTTTTATTTATATGGATTGTAATAAGTCGGTGGCCATGTATATATATATATGAATTTTATCAAAAAATTCAAAAGATATACAATGTGTATTTGCATTCGAATAGATTAGATTTTAGATATGTTTTAGAGATTTGATGTTATCTTTGTTCATCAAAATATATTTTACAACTTTTTTATTTTATTTTTTATTTTTTCTTTGTTATTCAAAAATAAGAGAACAAATAAGTGACCGGTGGAGAGCTAAGGTTTGCGCTCAGATTCCTCATTATTAGTTTATTTCTTCTATGTAAACCTTCACCCTAGCTAGCTAGGTTGACAGTTCCAGGCTGGAGCTGGATTGAGAGATTGGTGATCAAGTTCATAAAAATGACGTTGATGACAAAAAACATCCGAACTCACGGAAGTAATCCACCTTGACATTCTTAGTGGTTACAATCTAGAGCACTCGAACAGAACTGCTCCTACTCTCTCTCCAGATACATTTTGATCGGTTTCAGATACTATGTAAAAACTGATCGGTTTGTATTTTGATTGTGATTTGGATGTCTATGTAGTTAGTTCATATATCAGTGGTTAATTGGTTGTTTTTCTTGTTTTTGGATCCAAATATGAGCAATTTCAGAGAGATGGGAAACTCTTAGAGGTAACTGTGTCATTCTACTTTTTTTTCTCGGCTTTGAGAGTTCATCAAACGTCTTACAATATTAATCCCTTGCCTTCTTATTGTGCTCTTTTGTTTAATTGCCCAGTGCTGGTTCATAAGCGGATCAACGAATGCAAAGGTAAGAGAACAAATCTTTTATCATTATCTTCATGCCTAGAACACATTTGGAGCATATGCATATTGTTAGAATTAGCGGAAGTAAATGAGAGAATAGAGTAGAATCGAGAGAGAAAGAGAGTTTCGGTAGAACAAAGAGAATGAGAAGAAGATAAGATTCCACTAGAATATCCCTTCTACAACATGTGAATACAACTTAAATAGGTAAACCAACTAGGGCAACCTCTATCTCGAAATAGAAACAAACGAAAGGGACATTAAGAGAGAGACGAAAGCATTCCCAAGCTGATAGTGACATCTCCGAGATAACACAAACATGTGACTAAGTTTCTCTTCTCCTTCCTAACGGTTAGAATAGAAGCTTCTCGATCACATGATGGGCTTGATGGACTTAACTTTCTTCTCCCTTCTTTGTGTCACCAAAAGGCTCGGCCTTATTGCAAGAGTGTATGGACGTCCGTACGGTACGGCCGAGCTTGAACACAACCTTGATCAATACATATGAGCTATATGTATATGAGCCATCACATTGATATATTGAACACTTTTGATATCAGTATTGGACTGACTGAGAGAGAGGAAGGTGACCTTGGACCCGTTTATGGATTTCAATGGAGACATTTTGGTGCTAAGTCAGTAGCTAGTCTATTGTTATCTCCTGTCTTTTCTGAGTTTTGGCAAAACATATTTCTATGTTTTAGCCATTTCGTGAATCTCTTTCTACATGTACACAGATATGCATGCTGTCATGCTGATTATACTGGCCAAGGATTTAATCAGCTCTTAGATTTAATTAACAAGATCAAGAATAATTCTGATGATCGACGAATCATAATGTCAGCTTGGAATCCTCCTGATCTGAAGTTGATGGCACTTCCTCCATACCACATGTTTGCTCAGGTCTGTGGTAACGTTTAAATTTTCACTACAAAAGAGCAAATTTATGATTTCGAACGTCAGTCATCATCTATTGATATTTTGTTGACATTATGCAGATCTTGTTCCTGGTGATTTTATTCATGTGATTGGAGATGCTCATGTTTACAGAAACCATGTCAAGCCTCTACAACATGAGAACCCACCAAAACCTTTTCCTGTGAGTATATATACGGGACACGTGAATAAACATGATCACTGATTCTTAGTCTTGTTTGAGTATTATGAACTATATTCTTATCTTTGAATTTTACAGGTTTTGAAGATAAATTCGGAGAAGAAACATATTGATTATTTTGTTGCGGATGACTTTGAGCTCATTGGCTATGATCCCCACAAGAAATTAGTTTTTTTATTATGTTTTTTAGGAGTATTCTTATTTTTAATTATGTTTTTAAATTTATTTTCTAATACAGTTTTTTAAATGATAGTTTCATAATAATAATTATAGTATTTTTAGTTTAATATCATTTCATTCTAAAAGCATTATAAATCGGACACGCACGTATGTGTGATTAGGTAGATTTATATTAAACTCGTGAACTATTAAACCTGACAAAAAAACAAAAAGCATTAAAATTTCATGAATCAGATGGCCTAAATATTCGTATCAAGCGGATTCCAAAGCATTAATAATTTCCAAAGCTTCTGAAATTATTATATTTCATATCGATAAAATTTTAAATCTATTATGTCTATGTGTTTTATTTTTAATGGATTAAGGCCATTGAGCATGTACATAACCAGCTATCAATCAGTGACGGGAGAATACACGATTGCGAGAAGATCTGCAAGCGTTTTGAGTCTTTTGCAGTAGTCAGCAAAGCTGAGATCACCGATGGTGAGGGTCCGGAGTTCAGTGTCATATTGCATCGCTCTTGCTTCCTTATTGTCGCGAAAGAGTTCTTCAATGGTAAGCCAGAGTTCACGTGCAGTGGACTTGGTCTTAAGAACAGTGTCAAGGGTGGATTCGGAGATGGTGCCGTAGGTCCACATCTTGACGAGGCCATCGTGTTCCTTCCACTCCTTTTGTGTTGCAGTAGTTGGTTCGGACGTACCGTCGAGATGGCCAAGAACTCCGAAACTGAGACAGTGAGTCTCAAACAGTTCGCGCCAAACATCGTAATTCAGTTTGGTCATATCAATGGTGATCGAAATGTACGCCTTGATCTGTGAGATACCAAACGGTTTGTCGGATTTGGCGGTCGAGTCAGTCATGATGACGATGACGTAGAGAGAAATAGAGAAGCAAGATGAAGAAGAATGAAGAAGAGATGGGAAGGAAGAACGAGAAAAGATGTGAGCGAAGGAGGAAAAGAAAGAGAGCGGAGATGGATCGAGCGTGTATCTAGCTGGAGGCTAGGCTTCTGATACCATGTTAATTGGGAAAACTCCGTGAGTATTATCATTGATACACATGAGGTATTTATACAATATACAATGTAGATAGAGTCGTATCTTTGCTAACTATATACTCGAGATTGACATATATCCAAGACCCCGAAGGATCTTAACCTTCTAACTAACAGAACAACTTATCATTAATTGTAATATCTGGTTTGATGATGTTCATGTTACCTCATGAGGGAGAGTGTAACTCAAAGAGATGCTTCGTGCTGGATGGAAACGATGCTGAGAGAAATCCATAAAAGAGTATAAAGTCAAGTGAAACGGGTTGATACATTGTCTTTAATTTCCGTCAGTTACAGATCTCGGTTTTTAAGTCTGAAAGGTGTTCTGAAAAATTGAGAGTTATATCTTTCCAATGATATAAAGATCGTCATCTGATTCCTTGTAGTCTAATGGGAAATTGCTCTTAAAGGTGGACTGTTTGCAGGATGCATCATTCCGGATCTGTGCTGGGAAAGTGGCCGTAACTTTCAAACCGTAAATGCAAATCGTGATCTGTTTTTTCATGTGTCTTCATATGACTGTTGTTGATATTCCCACAAAATTTCATAATTTTCTAGGTTGGCTTGCTACTCCATTGTGCTCTGCATCGAAACTGATGATAAATGCAGAATTTTAGTTGTCTCAAGACAAGAAGTTGTGGAGAAATATTTGAAGGCTAGATTGGAGAGCATAATTTTAGAAGAGAAGATGAGCTCGTTGGTCTTGTAAACAAGTATGTGTGATTAACAAAATTCATAAAGAAGATTGTGTGGTTGAAGAGATTAAGAGAGATCCAAGAAGAAAAAGTAGAGTTGATTGAGAAAAAAAAAGGGACAAGAAGATATGATCTGCATCATCAAGGTTGAAGTATTTGAAGGAAATTTGCAAGGAGATATCAAGCTCATTGGAAAAGAAAATCCTAGTAAATATTTACTCTATATGAGAAGCTGAATGGGATCAATATAAGATATGTCCACTGCAGTCACAAAGACTAAAAGACTAAGGTGAAATCTCTATCGATTATGTCTCTGTGGAATGAACATGATACTTGTGGGTATTAAAGATGGTTTAGAAGTTCAATCTTGTTTGATATAAGCATGGGAGAATGAAGGCGATGAAGATAGTGTACGACATCAATTGGGGATCAATTAAATATGAAATAAATGAGATTTTGTAGAGATATAAGAGACTGTGGAGAATGGGTAAGTGGAAGTCAAGCATGTTCTTGGAAGTGAGGAAAAGGTAGATATCTTGACTAAAGCACTTGGAAAAAAAGAGTTTAAAAAAATGAGGGATCTCATTGGCATGAGAGATTTGGAAGAAAATGAGTTCAAACTTAAGAGGGAGAATGTTGGCATAAGCTTGAAAATAGCTTGA
>NC_025689.1:16156602-16157035 GCF_000633955.1 Camelina sativa
AATCTTGTTTGATATAAGCATGGGAGAATGAAGGCGATGAAGATAGTGTACGACATCAATTGGGGATCAATTAAATATGAAATAAATGAGATTTTGTAGAGATATAAGAGACTGTGGAGAATGGGTAAGTGGAAGTCAAGCATGTTCTTGGAAGTGAGGAAAAGGTAGATATCTTGACTAAAGCACTTGGAAAAAAAGAGTTTAAAAAAATGAGGGATCTCATTGGCATGAGAGATTTGGAAGAAAATGAGTTCAAACTTAAGAGGGAGAATGTTGGCATAAGCTTGAAAATAGCTTGAGGTGTAAGCTATACTAATCCTACCGAGTTATGGAATTAGGATTAATTATATTTAGGAGTTATCTAAATATGTTAGTTTACCGGTTTAGAATAGGAAAGTTGTCAACTCTAGGGTTGAACAATTGTTATAAATAC
>NC_025689.1:16158318-16171686 GCF_000633955.1 Camelina sativa
ATAGCTTGAGGTGCAAGCTATACTAATCCTACCGAGTTATGGAATTAGGATTAATTATATTTAGGAGTTATCTAAATATGTTAGTTTACCGGTTTAGAATAGGAAAGTTGTCAACTCTAGGGTTGAACAATTGTTATAAATACCAAGAGAGCGTTTCATGAAGAGGTGCGCGCCTTAGGGTATTCTAGAGAGATGCACACAAGGTGTGTGGCGTCGCCCCACTAGTGTTTGATATCATATACAATTATGATTGTAATTGTAATCTTGTTCTAGTGGATTTATTCTGGACTTGGTGTAACACCCGCGATCCCGAATAGGATCGTAGGCCGAGACTTAGTCCGAGAAGGAAGGGGGATCTCGGACAAGTCGAGAGAAAGCTACTCGTTAGCTCGGACATTGAGGAAAAGCGCGCAAAGTATCGGAGAAGGATCGGTCAGCTGCGGACAGCTCTCGGGAGCTGTCGACCAGCTCGACCAAGCTCGATCAGCTGTCGACCAGCTCGACCAAGCTCGACCAGCTGCCGACCAGCTCGACCAACCTTGGCCAGCTGTTCGACAGTAGACGATAAGTGAGCCAGCTGGGAGCTCGCAGACGGTTATTGGACTCGGTGACCGAATCGGTGCGATGGAACGCGTGCGATCGAACGGGTGTGATCGAAGGGTCTTGACGATAGGCACCTTTTCAGGCCTAGACTTCGACCAGACTCTATATATAGAGGGTGAGACGCACAATTTTTGACACACGGAAACCAGGAAAAAAATACACAGAAACTCTCGGTGCAAATTGAGAGAAAGATCGAGAAAAAGGTTTCTAAGGCCGAGAAAGGTTTGATCGACGGAGGTACGGTGAAATACCATCTCTAAGGGATCTGGGAATTAGGTAGTTGCATCATCGAGCATAAGCCTGAATACGCTTCGGATGGTCCAGTTGGTCGGAGGAAAGGGGGTGCGGCTCGGAAGTGGATCGGTAACCGCAAGGTTCACCGGGAAATGACCGAACTGATGCGCATGCTACCTCCCTATCGATCAGTGTATCATCCGGGGTGTCCGAGTACGAACGGTTCGATCGGAGAAAAGTAAACGCGGCTCGGCGGCTGGACGTGGGATCGGTACAGATTCCTCGGTACACCGTCCGAACTGATGCGCGGGATAACTCTCTACCGGTCAACTGCCGTACTGGACGAATGTATAGAACTTAGCGTGCATTGCATGACATTGTACGGCCTAAGGGAAAAGTTATTGATGCCTACTTGGATTTCAGGAAAGGAGGGTGATCGGGGGAAAGGAAAGGCTTAGGCGCGGGACTCATGGCCAGAAAGATGAGTGGTGGTGATAAGGGTAGCTAGGATCGATTATACAACTTGTACTAGCTTATTATGCAAACTCATAAGTTGTATCGAATCCTTTGATTATTAATGCAATATCGAATGTTTACTTTACTCTAAGTTTATGTCATATAGACTTTAAATATCGAATCTCAGAATGTGCGAATGAATCTTGTTTAAAGAATGGGCCCTAAAATTTGTCTAAGTAGAAAATTGGACGAGAGAACCTCTACGGCCATAGATGGCCGGGGTCGGGGTCTTTCACTTGGTCCCGGGGATGTAGAAAATCCGAACCCCGTTAACAAACTCTCTGTGTTGTTTACTTTATGCGTTCTTTAGTTACACCATTTACAAGTATTACTAAAGGATGGTGGTCCCTAGACTAGAGAAACTGAGAAACTATGGACAAAAAGTTTTGAAATTTCCTGTTTATATAAAGAATACAAGGGAGCTCTAGCAGGGATAAATACCTTACTGTGGCGATACAATGCGTCTGAGAGGAGGTGGATCTTATTGTGAGCATAACATACGATTTGTTTCTTCGCAGCTTGCTCTAGTTTTCCACAATTAGTGAAAATGAATGAGGCGGGGACCTGCTGCGTTGTTGGCATAAAAAGGGCAATGAAATGGTTACTGTTTTTAGTGAGATACATTCATCCGCATCTAAGCATCCATCTTCATCTTAATATCAGAAACCTCGTACGACTTTCACAACCAGAGTTTTAGTTTTTCAAGAGGCTTTAACTTGTCGAGACAGAAAGGTAGAGACTCCAAGATTTCGCACTCTTCTTGATGCTTTTAGGAAGATTCTTGATTGCAGTGCTATTCAAATGTAGAAATTCAAGATTTTTATAATTCAGCTCAAACTATTAGATATGCCGGTTTACTTTGGTTATGTAGATTGATTTAATTTGGTTATGTTGGGTTAATATCTGATCAAGTATATAAGCTAACCAATGTAATTAGGATGGGTTTAACAACTTGTAACAAACTTTTGATAGGATTAATAAAACCGATGTCTCTCTCTCTTCTCTCCTCCGTCGTTCACATATTTTCCGATTAACCGGATTTAAAATGGTATCAGAGCTCGTTTAATTGAATTTCCATTGCTTCCGCATCTCATGATGGAGATGAGCTTTCTGATTTGCTTTTGTTTTCAGTTTGTTCAAGAATTTTTCGCTGTTGTTTGTGATTTTATCATCAGAGCCTTTTTCACTTTTCTGCTTCTCTTAATTCTCTTTTGATTGACCTTAGTGAGTTCGATTCTTGCTTTTGATTCCTCTTTTCGTCTCACTTTCTTTGAATTTCTTGTTCTTGCTTTAAGAATGGCTTCTTCGGGTAATACGAATGCTCCGATGAATCGTCCTCCCACTCCGAATCCGGTGAATGTTCAAACGCAGTATCAAACTGATCAGTATGAGAATCCGTATCATCTGCATGGTGCTGACCACGCAGGACTTGTTCTCGTTCCTGATCGCTTTGTCACTGCTTCGGATTCTCCTTCTTGGCGTCGATCGATGTGGATGGCTCTTAATGTCTAAAACAATCATGGCTTTATCAATGGTACGATCTCAAAACCTCAAGAAGATCATAGGGATTTTGGTGTATGGTCTAGATGTAATGACATAGTCTCGACTTGATTGATGAATTCTGTGGATAAGAAGATAGGGCAGAGTTTACTTTTCATCCCTACTGCCGAAGGAATTTGGAAGAACATTTTATCTAGGTTTAAGCAAGATGATGCACCTAGGATTTTTGCTATTGAACAGAAGTTGAGTAAGCTAGTCCAAGTTTCAATGGATGTCTCGGCTTACTATACTTGTTTGATGACATTGTGGGAAGAACATTGAAACTATGTTGAGCTCCCGGTTTGTACTTGTGGGCGTTGTGAATGTGATGCAGCCTTGAAATGGAGAGATTGCAACAAAGAATCAGAGTTACTAAATTTCTTATGGGGTTTAATGAAGGTTATAATCAAGCACAGAGACATATTCTCATGCTAAAACCTATTCCCACGATTGAAGAAGCCTTCAATATGGTGACTCAAGATGAGCGACATAAGGTTGTTTTACCGTCTACTGGTCTTGAGAATGTTGCTTTTCAGGCTGCAACTCCTATGAATGATGGCGAGGCAGCATATATAGCAGCTTATAATACTGCTCGTTCCGTATAAAATCCTATATGTTCGCACTGTAGAAAAGTGGGACATACTATACAGAAGTGTTATAAACTTCATGTAGCTACAGGGTATAATGCACGACCTCCTGCTTCATTTCAACCAAGGATGCCAACTTCACAGTCACAACCGAGGGCTCCTTTGGTGCAGCAGATGGCTCCTTTATATGTATCCGATGCAGAAAGCCAATGTTGTAGCTCAAGTTTATTCAGATATTGGCATGTTTCCAATGGAAGATACATCTTATGGACAATATCCGCAGTATGCAATGCCTAGCTCGAGTAGTGGATCTAATCAGATTCTACAAGGTTACACTCCACAACAAATTGAGCAGATGGTGGCTTAGTTCAACAGTCAAGTTCAAGTTCCAGAGCCTGTATCTACTTCATCAGGTTCTAGTATTCCTAGTGCTATGGCTACTATCACTGAACATGGCTTGATGGCTAAGAATTTCACATCTGGTACCACTTTACCTTTTCCTTCTACTAGTCTAAAATTTCAAAATAATAAACTTACCTTTCAAAACCACATTTTATCCTCCTTACAACACCTTTTACCCAATGATGCTTGGATTATTGATAGTGGTGCTTCGAGTCATGTGTGTTCAAACTTAGCCATGTTTACAACTTTAAGACCTGTGTCGGATATCACTGTTACTTTGCCTAATAATGCTAGAGCTTCTATTACGCATATATGCACTATACATATTAGTTCACGATTGATCCTTTATGATGTCTTACATGTTCCAGATTTTAAATTTAATTTGATTAGTGTTAGTAGACTTGTCAAAACTTTAAAATGTTCTGCTCACTTCTTTGAAACTTGTTGTTTGATTCAGGAACTTTCTCAGGGATTGATGATTGGGAGGGGTAGAGTCTTTCAAGATCTCTATATTCTGGCTACTGAGAATACATCCCTCTCTACATCGACTTCTGCAGCATGTTCTTTCACTGGTTCCGTGGTTGCTGATGGTTTACTTTGGCATCAAAGACTAGGTCATCCATCACATTTAGCTTTACAAAATAGTACTATTCCTTCTTTAAAAAATTTGTCTTCGGATGCTTCGCATTGTTCTATATGTCCTCTAGCTAAGCAACGTAGATTGTCTTATGTTTCTCAGGGAAATTTAGCAGATAAACCTTTTAATTTAGTTCATATGGATGTATGGGGTCCTTTTAGTATTGAGTCTGTTGAAGGATTTCGTTATTTTCTTACTTTAGTTGATGATTGTACTCGCAATACTTGGGTTTATATGATGCGTAATAAAAGAGATGTTCATACTGTTTTCCAGCCTTTCTTAAGTTTTTTTCTACTCAATATCATACAACTGTTAAGGCAATCCGATCTGATAATGCACCTTAATTGGCTTTTACTGAGATTGTTAAAGAACAAGGCATGATGCATTATTTTTCTTGTGCTTACACACCTCAACAAAATTCTGTAGTAGAAAGAAAGCATCAACACTTACTAAATGTTGCTAGATCCTTGCTCTTTCAATCTAATGTTCCCTTACAGTATTGGAGTGATTGCATTTTAACAGCTGCTTTCTTGATAAATTGATTACCATCTCCCTTATTGCATAATTGTTCACCATATGAGCTTTTGAATGCTAAATTGCCTGATTATACTTTGTTCAAGAGCTTTGGTAGTTTGTGCTATGTTTCCAATCATAATCATACTCGTCATAAGTTTTCTCCTAGAGCCAAACCATGTGTCTTCTTAGGATATCCATTAGGCTACCAAGGATATAAAGTCTTGGACTTGGACACTCATTCTATCACAATTTCTACGGATGTCGTATTTCATGAGACTGTTTTTCCTTTCAAAACTAATGATAACCTTTCTTCTATGATAGATATGTTTCCTAATAGTATTTTACCTTTACCTGCTCCATTGCATTTTGTTGAAACTTTGCCTATTATAGATGAGGATTCATTGATACCTACTGATCCATCTACATCAATACCATCATTGATACCACCATTAGAACATTTAGATAGTAATATTAGTACTAGTACAGAGACAACTGATACAGATCCTTCTGCTGTTCCCATTGCTCGGCCTAAACGCACTTTAAAAGCACCTAGTTATCTATCCGAGTATCATTGTTCTCTTATTCCTTCTATATCCTCATTACCACCTACAAATCCACCATCTATCCTTTCCTCATCACTTGAAACGCTACCACCATCATCACCTAAAAAGACAACACAATACCCTCTTTCCTCTGTTTGCACCTTAGATCGATACACTCCTTTATATCATTCTGATATCTTTTCTTATAGTCTCGAAACTGAACCCAAAACTTTCCATCAAGCTATCAGTGAAGTGGACTAATGCAGCAACTGAGGAGTTACATGCTCTTGAGCTTAACAAGACTTTTGTTGTTAAGACATTACCTGCAGATAAGCATGTGATCGGATGCAAGTGGGTGCTTACCATCAAATATAATTCTGATGGCTCTGTAGAGCGTTACAAAGCACGACTTGTGGCACAGGGATTTACACAACAGGAGGGAATCAATTACCTAGAGACCTTCTCCCCTGTTGCTAAGCTTACGAGTGTTAAGCTGTTGTTGGGTCTTGCTGCAGCCCGAGGTTGGAGTCTTACACATATGGATGTGTCTAATGCTTTCCTTCATGGCGACTTGGAAGAAGAGATTTATATGAGCTTACCTCAAGGTTATACGCCTCCACCTGGTACTGTTCTTCCTCCTAATCATGTGTGTCGTTTACTCAAGTCCTTATATGGGTTGAAGCAGGCGTCACGCCAGTGGTATAAATGTGTATCGTCGGTTTTACTGGGTGCTAACTATGTTCAATCACCGGCTGATAACACTCTGTTCGTCAAAAATCTCTATGACTTCGTCTGGTGATTTCTCTCTTGTGGCTGTACTTGTCTATGTCGATGACATTATGATTGCCAGCAATGATGATGCCGCTGTGAAGACATTAAAAGACTCANATAATCATACTCGTCATAAGTTTTCTCCTAGAGCCAAACCATGTGTCTTTTTAGGATATTTATTAGGCTACCAAGGATATAAAGTCTTGGACTTGGACACTCATTCTATCACAATTTCTAGGGATGTCGTATTTCATGAGACTGTTTTTCCTTTCAAAACTAATGATAACCTTTCTTCTATGATAGATATGTTTCCTAATAGTATTTTACCTTTACCTGCTCCATTGCATTTTGTTGAAACTTTGCCTATTATAGATGAGGATTCATTGATACCTACTGATCCATCTACATCAATACCATCATTGATACCACCATTAGAACATTTAGATAGTAATATTAGTACTAGTACAGAGACAACTGATACAGATCCTTCTGCTGTTCCCATTGCTCGGCCTAAACGCACTTTAAAAGCACCTAGTTATCTATCCGAGTATCATTGTTCTCTTATTCCTTCTATATCCTCATTACCACCTACAAATCCACCATCTATCCTTTCCTCATCACTTGAAACGCTACCACCATCATCACCTAAAAAGACAACACAATACCCTCTTTCCTCTGTTTGCACCTTAGATCGATACACTCCTTTATATCATTCTGATATCTTTTCTTATAGTCTCGAAACTGAACCCAAAACTTTCCATCAAGCTATCAGTGAAGTGGACTAATGCAGCAACTGAGGAGTTACATGCTCTTGAGCTTAACAAGACTTTTGTTGTTAAGACATTACCTGCAGATAAGCATGTGATCGGATGCAAGTGGGTGCTTACCATCAAATATAATTCTGATGGCTCTGTAGAGCGTTACAAAGCACGACTTGTGGCACAGGGATTTACACAACAGGAGGGAATCAATTACCTAGAGACCTTCTCCCCTGTTGCTAAGCTTACGAGTGTTAAGCTGTTGTTGGGTCTTGCTGCAGCCCGAGGTTGGAGTCTTACACATATGGATGTGTCTAATGCTTTCCTTCATGGCGACTTGGAAGAAGAGATTTATATGAGCTTACCTCAAGGTTATACGCCTCCACCTGGTACTGTTCTTCCTCCTAATCATGTGTGTCGTTTACTCAAGTCCTTATATGGGTTGAAGCAGGCGTCACGCCAGTGGTATAAATGTTTATCGTCGGTTTTACTGGGTGCTAACTATGTTCAATCACCGGCTGATAACACTCTGTTAGTCAAAAATCTCTATGACTTCGTCTGGTGATTTCTCTCTTGTGGATGTACTTGTCTATGTCGATGACATTATGATTGCCAGCAATGATGATGCCACTGTGAAGACATTAAAAGACTCGTTGAAGGCTGCTTTTAAGATTAAAGATCTTGGTCCTGCTCGATTCTTTCTTGGCTTCGAGATTTCGAGATCATCACAAGGAATCTCTGTTTGTCAACGCAAATATGCTCAGAATCTCCTTGAAGATGCAGGTCTACTTGGTTGTAAACCGAGTTCTATACCTATGGATCCTAATCTTCAACTTACTAAGGAAATGGGAAACTTGCTACCGAGTCCTACTTCCTATAGAGAACTTATTGGTCGCCTCTTATATCTGACCATCACTCGACCGGATATCACCTTTGCTGTTCATCAACTCAGTCAGTTCATTTCAGCTCCGACAGACATTCATCTTCAAGCAGCTCATAAAGTCCTACGTTACCTCAAGCAGAATCCAGGTCAAGGACTTATGTACTTTGCTTTCTCAGATGCAGCAGCTTACTTAGGCACATCATTGATTTGTTGGAAGTCTAAGAAGCAGGCTGTGACTAGTCGCAGTAGTACTGAATCTGAATATCGGAGAATGGCATAAGCTACTAGTGAGATTATTTGGTTGCAGCAGCTTCTGAAGGACTTACATATCAAGGTGACTTGCCCGGCTAAGCTCTTCTCTGATAACAAATCAGCTATGCATATTGCCATGAACCCTATGTTCCATGAACGGACGATGCATATCGAGATTGACTGCCATACCGTACGGGATCAAATCAAAGCTGGTAATTTCAAGGCTCTTCATGTTCCTACCGAAGAACAACATGCTGACATTCTTACTAAGCCTCTACATCCAGGTCCCTTTCACGGTTTGCTTCAAAAAATGTCTTTGTCAAATCTTTATCTTCCACCTTCTTCAGAGATACAGATTTGAGGGGGGTGTATTAGATATGCTGGTTTACTTCGGTTATGTAGATTGATTTAATTTGGTTATGTTGGGTTAATATCTGATCAAGTATATAAGCTAACCAATGTAATTAGGATGGGTTTAACAACTTGTAACAAACTTTTGTTCGAATTAATAAAACCGATATCTCTCTCTTTTCTCTCCTCCGTCGTTCACATAATTTCCGATTAACCGGATTTAATACAAACTTCTCGAATTTCGAGTATCCCCTGAGGATAAGATTCTTCAGAGAGTTAAATGTAGTTATGCTGGTCAAGACGAAAGCATGAAACATCCTCTCAGGTTCAAGAAACCAAGGCTCTTCATGTTTCCATTTCTCATACCACTCTTGGTAGCATACTCAGATTTGTGCAGCCTTCAAGATTCAACCTTCGGAGATATAACGCCGTCAATCAACTCAGTCGAAAAACTTAGATCCACCAACTTCAACTGCGCTTTCCTGTGACAACCACTCATAGCCTTCATCATTTCTGTTTCCACACTCTTCTTAGTGCAGTCTCATAGCCTTCATCATCACTGTTTTCTCCCAGACTCTTCTTCATTAAGTGGTGTCTCATACTTCATCGGTTACATCCCGTGTGGCTGAAAATAAAGTAGAGTCATGCAATACTTTGTTTTTAATACAATCCCGTGGTGGAGGAGAAAGATACTTTATTTTGTTTAATACTTTTTTGTCAAAAAAAACAATATATAACTTAAACGGGCCTAACGGACGTACACGAGCCTAAATAATTTAAATGGGTTTTAGACAAACGGGTATCAAATTTAAATGGGTTTAAATGGACATTCAATTAAAGGGGCAAGGTCTAAACGGGCAGGGCCGAAACGGGCCTGAGTCGCCCATTTTATCGGCTAACAGCTGTTCGATATCATTGATTTCTGCACTATTATTGAAGAGCCATGCAANTTCAAGCAGCTCATAAAGTCCTACGTTACCTCAAGCAGAATCCAGGTCAAGGACTTATGTACTTTGCTTTCTCAGATGCAGCAGCTTACTTAGGCACATCATTGATTTGTTGGAAGTCTAAGAAGCAGGCTGTGACTAGTCGCAGTAGTACTGAATCTGAATATCGGAGAATGGCATAAGCTACTAGTGAGATTATTTGGTTGCAGCAGCTTCTGAAGGACTTACATATCAAGGTGACTTGCCCGGCTAAGCTCTTCTCTGATAACAAATCAGCTATGCATATTGCCATGAACCCTATGTTCCATGAACGGACGATGCATATCGAGATTGACTGCCATACCGTACGGGATCAAATCAAAGCTGGTAATTTCAAGGCTCTTCATGTTCCTACCGAAGAACAACATGCTGACATTCTTACTAAGCCTCTACATCCAGGTCCCTTTCACGGTTTGCTTCAAAAAATGTCTTTGTCAAATCTTTATCTTCCACCTTCTTCAGAGATACAGATTTGAGGGGGGTGTATTAGATATGCTGGTTTACTTCGGTTATGTAGATTGATTTAATTTGGTTATGTTGGGTTAATATCTGATCAAGTATATAAGCTAACCAATGTAATTAGGATGGGTTTAACAACTTGTAACAAACTTTTGTTCGAATTAATAAAACCGATATCTCTCTCTTTTCTCTCCTCCGTCGTTCACATAATTTCCGATTAACCGGATTTAATACAAACTTCTCGAATTTCGAGTATCCCCTGAGGATAAGATTCTTCAGAGAGTTAAATGTAGTTATGCTGGTCAAGACGAAAGCATGAAACATCCTCTCAGGTTCAAGAAACCAAGGCTCTTCATGTTTCCATTTCTCATACCACTCTTGGTAGCATACTCAGATTTGTGCAGCCTTCAAGATTCAACCTTCGGAGATATAACGCCGTCAATCAACTCAGTCGAAAAACTTAGATCCACCAACTTCAACTGCGCTTTCCTGTGACAACCACTCATAGCCTTCATCATTTCTGTTTCCACACTCTTCTTAGTGCAGTCTCATAGCCTTCATCATCACTGTTTTCTCCCAGACTCTTCTTCATTAAGTGGTGTCTCATACTTCATCGGTTACATCCCGTGTGGCTGAAAATAAAGTAGAGTCATGCAATACTTTGTTTTTAATACAATCCCGTGGTGGAGGAGAAAGATACTTTATTTTGTTTAATACTTTTTTGTCAAAAAAAACAATATATAACTTAAACGGGCCTAACGGACGTACACGAGCCTAAATAATTTAAATGGGTTTTAGACAAACGGGTATCAAATTTAAATGGGTTTAAATGGACATTCAATTAAAGGGGCAAGGTCTAAACGGGCAGGGCCGAAACGGGCCTGAGTCGCCCATTTTATCGGCTAACAGCTGTTCGATATCATTGATTTCTGCACTATTATTGAAGAGCCATGCAATGTGACGAAATATTGCTTCATCCCTTTTGTTATTTAACCTATTGTAGCTGACTCTCAATGTTTTCCCAATTTTTCCATCCAAACCATTTCGGAGCCTAGGCAACAAATCAATACAGTCCTCTTTCTCCCTACCCCGTAAATATGAACCCAAAACTTTGAGACCCAAAGGAAGATTACCGGCAAGGAATGCAACTTCAGAAGCAAGATTCATCAAACCATCAGGTGGAGAATCATTCTTGAAAGCATATCGACATATAATCTTAAGAGAAAGTTCCTCAGATGGGAGACCAACCTCGTAAATACAATCCATCTCACGGCTCATTAAAAGCTGTTTACTTGTCGAAACCATAATTATTCTGCTCCCACTTCCAAACCAATTAGTTTGACCAACCAAGGCATCTAGCACCATAGGATCATCATCATCAATAATGATAAGAACTCTAATGTCACATAGCCTCTCTCCCAATGCACCTAAATGTTTTATCTTGATGTCCTGCCCCACAATTTCAGATAGGAAATATTCTTGTAGATGTAACTTCATCTCGTAGTCGTCCAGATTGGCGCCACTATAAATTTCCATGCTCTTAGATACAAAATCCTTGTCTACATAAAACCTTAGTCAGAAGGAGGGAGAGATTCGACTAAATAGAGGTCTTGCAATGGTAGTCTTGCCCATTCCTGGGAGGCCCCATATCCCAACCGTCCTCACTTCCTTAGAATCCAGGTCCAACATTGAACTCATCTTTGCAATATGATCTTCCATCCCGACAAAATCATCAAAATCCTGAGATAGAGTTTCCAGTTCCTTAGCAATTACTTCAATCATGTTAGCTTCATTGTCCCTAGCAATAAGAGAAAGATCAATACAGAAGAAAAAAAGAAAAACAAGAACAATAAGTATGGATGGTCAATTGTCAAGATGGTTTTACCAGAACGCACATGGAAACCCTTCGAGGTTAGCTACATCAGTCAACGCTTTCTGCCATTCATTTTTCAGTTCCTCTGTTTTGTTCTGGCAAGTCTCTTCAAATATCTCTCCAAACTCTCCTATCTGTCTCCTCACATGGATAGGTTCCAAAATCCAAATTGTAGAAAATGGGAATCACAATTTGACCAAATCACAATGTAAATAAATGCAGGGACAACTATATCCTATACCATTTTCCAATCATTACCAAAAAAAAAATACCATTTTCCAACCTAAACTGATCAAAACTAAAGATCTTTTTCTTTTTTTGCTTCCTAAAAACTGTTGGATTCTACTATGAACAGTTTTTCCCACGTCTATTAGATTCATGATCGATAATATTTCTTTCTCCATTCTCATGATTACATTTTCAATTAGACGTGGAATCACGACAAACTGTTCTAATTATGCATCGCTAGCAATCTTATGTAAATCTTCATTAATCTGCATAATTGTTAATCAGTCCTATTATTATCTGGAACTCAAATCTCAAACTTGGTATAGAAGCATTAATTAACAATTGGTCAACCATTGGACTAATTGAGCTTCCACGAAAAAATGCCTACACTAAAAAAAACATAATTTATTTCAATCCGAACAACCAGAAAATTCAAATAACATACATCAACTTCACTAAAGATATCAAAATCCAAATTGACCTTGAAGGAGATTAGTCAGCTGTTTACTATGCTTACTCGAATGGCTGACATCGCACCACATCTTCTAAAACGAGGTGGTTTTGGTCGAACCAAAATTATATTCTTTTAAATTATGTCACCGACTGGACTCAAACTCTCACCCGTCTACATAGCAAGCAGAAGCTTTAACAACCTGACCAACATCTCCTTTCTATATATAATTTATTAAAGAAAATGTCATGAACAATATTTTTTTCTAGAAATAATTTCGTCTGCCACAACATATACGTATAGAGACGAAAATACTTTTTCGATGACACACAATTTATGAAGTTATCCGCAAACAACTTTAGTTATTAATAAACAATTATGATAGTATCTGCGCTACGCGTGGGATTATTTTTTTATTTTGTTTTAATTATATTTTTGTGTTTTTTTCTGATTTCATAATATAATATATGTTGTTGGAAATCAAATTTCATAAGTTCTTGATATTTTTAATAGTAGTTTTGTTTTTTTGTTATTATAATTTATATCATCGTAAGATACTTGAGTTTTTGATTTCATAAATTTAATTTGTGAATATATTTATAATTTTGTTACCTTAAAAAATAAGTTTAGGGATTTCAAACCCTTAGTTCTTTGATTTGTTTCTCATTTACATACCCTCTTGAACACATAGAATTCATGATGCTTGGGTACATAACTTTAGGCTATTTTTTGCTTTAAAACTAATGTGATACTAATCATCATACAAAATATTTGTAAAAT
>NC_025689.1:16171717-16179738 GCF_000633955.1 Camelina sativa
AATCTTCATTAATCTGCATAATTGTTAATCAGTCCTATTATTATCTGGAACTCAAATCTCAAACTTGGTATAGAAGCATTAATTAACAATTGGTCAACCATTGGACTAATTGAGCTTCCACGAAAAAATGCCTACACTAAAAAAAACATAATTTATTTCAATCCGAACAACCAGAAAATTCAAATAACATACATCAACTTCACTAAAGATATCAAAATCCAAATTGACCTTGAAGGAGATTAGTCAGCTGTTTACTATGCTTACTCGAATGGCTGACATCGCACCACATCTTCTAAAACGAGGTGGTTTTGGTCGAACCAAAATTATATTCTTTTAAATTATGTCACCGACTGGACTCAAACTCTCACCCGTCTACATAGCAAGCAGAAGCTTTAACAACCTGACCAACATCTCCTTTCTATATATAATTTATTAAAGAAAATGTCATGAACAATATTTTTTTCTAGAAATAATTTCGTCTGCCACAACATATACGTATAGAGACGAAAATACTTTTTCGATGACACACAATTTATGAAGTTATCCGCAAACAACTTTAGTTATTAATAAACAATTATGATAGTATCTGCGCTACGCGTGGGATTATTTTTTTATTTTGTTTTAATTATATTTTTGTGTTTTTTTCTGATTTCATAATATAATATATGTTGTTGGAAATCAAATTTCATAAGTTCTTGATATTTTTAATAGTAGTTTTGTTTTTTTGTTATTATAATTTATATCATCGTAAGATACTTGAGTTTTTGATTTCATAAATTTAATTTGTGAATATATTTATAATTTTGTTACCTTAAAAAATAAGTTTAGGGATTTCAAACCCTTAGTTCTTTGATTTGTTTCTCATTTACATACCCTCTTGAACACATAGAATTCATGATGCTTGGGTACATAACTTTAGGCTATTTTTTGCTTTAAAACTAATGTGATACTAATCATCATACAAAATATTTGTAAAATCCTACTATATTAATTGAGAAGTACAAAAAAAAAACTAACCTTAAAAAGTGTAAAAAATTACATTCAAATGTCATTAGAAATATTTAATACTGGTTAAAATCATTGAGGATATTAAAGATAATTAATAATTAATAATTATTTAATTATCTAATTAATCAGAAAATCGTGGGTTACATGGATACTCAATCAAATTAAGTTGGATACATTGACCAAATAAAAAATATATCAGTTTTGTGCAACAGCTTAGATTTCTGATCTCATATATTATCATATCTATTTACCATATAGTATAAAGAGTAATGTTGAAATGTTGAAAATCATAGATTTATATTTACACATATTATTATTACTATGATAAAATAAAAATATTAATATTATTATTATAAAAATTAGTCACTCACATTTCATTCATTCCATTATTGGTTTTTCTTATTTTTTGTTTTCATTTAAATGTTGATCTGTGTTTTATTTTTTGAAAGGTTGAAAAGTCATATTATTGCTAATTACACATATTATTATTGATATCCAAAATAAAAATTATCAATATTAACACTATAAAAATGAACTTATATTTAAGTCATCAGTTATGTAGTGTTCTACCAGAGATTAAGTCATTTACACATCATGTTACTATATATATCCTTTACAAATAGGGTTTATAGAATTATATAAAGATACTATATGATTCGAATTAAACGGAAACTTACCGAACATCTCTAGGCAGTTGGCTATAAATCCTAGATTACAAATCTGTCAATGTGACAATTTTTTTTACTTATTTTAGAACTATAACAAGGATGTCGTTTTATTTTATTGACAAATGTTTAAATAATTTTATTCATCGTTACAACTCCAGTGTTTTATTGACAAAGATTTTCAATAAACAAATTTAAAATACAAAAATAATATAAGCAAACTGAATTTATAATCACAAATGAATATAAATAATATAATAATAAAATAAATTATTACAAATTTACATAAATGAAAATGTTCAGCCCGCGGTATACCGCGGGTTAGTATCTAGTATGATATTAATGATGATAGAAATATAAACGAGAGTACGTATAATGATGGAGATCATTTCTTTTTTACAATCGAACACAATGTTTTCTATTTATTTTAGATAATTTTAGTATACTTCAATATTGATGTGCAGTCCAATTAATGTTACTTTTGATGTCAATTAATATATTTATTTAAGTCAAATTATGTTCTATACACATTACCTATACACCTACACATTCACAAAAGTAGATTAAGAGAGCAACTTGAATTACACATACTCAGATCTCCTCCATACCAACTTGTTTTCTAGAACCTCTGTTTCATGACTTTAAATATAAGGAGGATTATCCTCTGCAGCGGATCTGCTTTCCTCATGTATGTCAGAACAATAAATATAATTTAATGTTGTAAAATCGAGTTGTAGTTTTTTGTTGTAGCCTTGTAGCTAGGCACTATCTCACATGTTGATTTGAAACCAATGTGTATCTAAAAAAATATACCATCTATGATTATCACATTGACAAACAATACTGACATAAACAACCAATATATGGCCAGGTTGCAACCTCTTCTAAGAGAACCAGAGAGTTGAAACGCAAAGCTTATTCTCCGATTTAAAACAATCCGATAACTATTTAAATATATTAAAAATCAATTACCACAATATAATCTTTATAATAAATAACATTTCACAAACAATTTTAAATCTATTCACCAATTTAAACTTTTTAAAAACAAAATTTTTTTCTCCTAATTAAAAATTATAATGGCTATTTAAATATATGTGACTCAATAATCTTAACATGGTATTTTGAAAACCCTAGACAATCATTTTTCCTTATAATTTTTCACCAGAATTACACTTTTTGATTATTTACCACTTTTTATATAGTTTTCTCATTTCATTTTTAGACTTAAGATTAGTTTAAATTAAATCAATTAGTCTAAAAACATTGTTTTATCTATTTGTCCTTAATCTCAGTCACAAAGACTGAGATTTCTTTATGATTTGTGATTTGTCCCTAGTCTCAGTCACAAAGACTGAGATTTCTTTGTGATTTGTCCATAGTCTCAGACATCAAAAAGACTAAGGGGGGTGTATTGAAACAATAATTTTGGAGGATTTGATGGGATTTAAGAAGTTTGGAATTTTGATAGATTTTAGGGAAGTTCATATGATTTATAGTAGAATTCTTTCAAATCCCACCTAAAACCATGAGATTTGGATTTCTGTATTTTTAACTAAACAAATCTTCTCAAATCCTCAAGAATCTCTAAAATTTATTAAAATCCAAATCCCCAGACTGTTTTGAATAACAGTGGATTTTAAAGTACTTTTTAAAATCATCAGTTGAATAACAGTGGATTTCTTTTTAAAATCTTTGTGATTTGTCCTTAATCTCAGTCACAAAGACTGCGAATTCTTTGTGATTTGTCCCTAATCTCAGTCACAAAGACTGAGATTTTGTTGTGATTTGTCCCTAATCTCGGTCACAAAAACTGAGATTTCTTTGTGATTTGTCCGTAATCTCATTCACAAAAACTGAGTTTTCTTTGTGATTTGTCTCTAATCTCAGTCACAAAGACTGAGATTTCTTTGTGATTTGTCTTTAATCTCAGTCACAAAGATTGAGATTTCTTGGTGATTTGTCCCTAATCTCAGTCACAAAGACTAAGATGTCTTTGTGAATTGTCCCTAGTCTCAGTCACAAAAGCTGAGATTTTTTTTGTGATTTGTCCCTAATCTCAGTCAAAAAGACTGAGATTTCTTTGTGATTTGTCCCTAATCTCAGTCACAAAGACTGAGATTTCTTTGTGATTTGTCCCTAATCTCAGTCACAAAGACTGAGATTTCTTTGTGATTTGTCCCTAATCTCAGTCACAAAGACTGAGATTTCTTTGTGATTTGTCCCTAATCTCAGTCACAAAGACTGAGATTTCTTTGTGATTTGTCCCTAATCTCAGTCACAAAGACTGAGATTTCTTTGTGATTTGTCCCTAATCTCAGTCACAAAGACTGAGATTTCTTTGTGATTTGTCCCTAATCTCAGTCACAAAGACTGAGATTTCTTTGTGATTTGTCCCTAATCTCAGTCACAAAGACTGAGATTTCTTTGTGATTTGTCCCTAATCTCAGTCACAAAGACTGAGATTTCTTTGTGATTTGTCCCTAATCTCAGTCACAAAGACTGAGATTTCTTTGTGATTTGTCCCTAATCTCAGTCACAAAGACTGAGATTTCTTTGTGATTTGTCCCTAATCTCAGTCACAAAGACTGAGATTTCTTTGTGATTTGTCCCTAATCTCAGTCACAAAGACTGAGATTTCTTTGTGATTTGTCCCTAATCTCAGTCACAAAGACTGAGATTTCTTTGTGATTTGTCCCTAATCTCAGTCACAAAGACTGAGATTTCTTTGTGATTTGTCCCTAATCTCAGTCACAAAGACTGAGATTTCTTTGTGATTTGTCCCTAATCTCAGTCACAAAGACTGAGATTTCTTTGTGATTTGTCCCTAATCTCAGTCACAAAGACTGAGATTTCTTTGTGATTTGTCCCTAATCTCAGTCACAAAGACTGAGATTTCTTTGTGATTTGTCCCTAATCTCAGTCACAAAGACTGAGATTTCTTTGTGATTTGTCCCTAATCTCAGTCACAAAGACTGAGATTTCTTTGTGATTTGTCCCTAATCTCAGTCACAAAGACTGAGATTTCTTTGTGATTTGTCCCTAATCTCAGTCACAAAGACTGAGATTTCTTTGTGATTTGTCCCTAATCTCAGTCACAAAGACTGAGATTTCTTTGTGATTTGTCCCTAATCTCAGTCACAAAGACTGAGATTTCTTTGTGATTTGTCCCTAATCTCAGTCACAAAGACTGAGATTTCTTTGTGATTTGTCCCTAATCTCAGTCACAAAGACTGAGATTTCTTTGTGATTTGTCCCTAATCTCAGTCACAAAGACTGAGATTTCTTTGTGATTTGTCCCTAATCTCAGTCACAAAGACTGAGATTTCTTTGTGATTTGTCCCTAATCTCAGTCACAAAGACTGAGATTTCTTTGTGATTTGTCCCTAATCTCAGTCACAAAGACTGAGATTTCTTTGTGATTTGTCCCTAATCTCAGTCACAAAGACTGAGATTTCTTTGTGATTTGTCCCTAATCTCAGTCACAAAGACTGAGATTTCTTTGTGATTTGTCCCTAATCTCAGTCACAAAGACTGAGATTTCTTTGTGATTTGTCCCTAATCTCAGTCACAAAGACTGAGATTTCTTTGTGATTTGTCCCTAATCTCAGTCACAAAGACTGAGATTTCTTTGTGATTTGTCCCTAATCTCAGTCACAAAGACTGAGATTTCTTTGTGATTTGTCCCTAATCTCAGTCACAAAGACTGAGATTTCTTTGTGATTTGTCCCTAATCTCAGTCACAAAGACTGAGATTTCTTTGTGATTTGTCCCTAATCTCAGTCACAAAGACTGAGATTTCTTTGTGATTTGTCCCTAATCTCAGTCACAAAGACTGAGATTTCTTTGTGATTTGTCCCTAATCTCAGTCACAAAGACTGAGATTTCTTTGTGATTTGTCCCTAATCTCAGTCACAAAGACTGAGATTTCTTTGTGATTTGTCCCTAATCTCAGTCACAAAGACTGAGATTTCTTTGTGATTTGTCCCTAATCTCAGTCACAAAGACTGAGATTTCTTTGTGATTTGTCCCTAATCTCAGTCACAAAGACTGAGATTTCTTTGTGATTTGTCCCTAATCTCAGTCACAAAGACTGAGATTTCTTTGTGATTTGTCCCTAATCTCAGTCACAAAGACTGAGATTTCTTTGTGATTTGTCTTTAATCTCAGTCAAAACGATTGAAATTTCTTTGTGATTTATCCCTAATCTCAGTCATAAAGACTGAGTTTTCTTTGTGATTTGTCCCTAATCTCAGTCACAAAGACTGAGATTTCTTTGTGATTTGTCTTTAATCTCAGTCACAAAGACTGAAATTTCTTTGTGATTTCTCCCTAATCTCAGTCATAAAGACTGAGATTTCTTTGTGATTTGTCCCTAATCTCAGTCACAAAGACTGAGATTTCTTTGTGATTTGTCACTAATCTCAGTCACAAAGACTGAGATTTCTTTGTGATTTGTCCCTAATCTCAGTCACAAAGACTGAGATTTCTTTGTGATTTGTCCCTAATCTCAGTCACAAAGACTGAGATTTCTTTGTGATTTGTCCCTAATCTCAGTCACAAAGACTGAGATTTCTTTGTGATTTGTCCCTAATCTCAGTCACAAAGACTGAGATTTCTTTGTGATTTGTCCCTAATCTCAGTCACAAAGACTGAGATTTCTTTGTGATTTGTCCCTAATCTCAGTCACAAAGACTGAGATTTCTTTGTGATTTGTCCCTAATCTCAGTCACAAAGACTGAGATTTCTTTGTGATTTGTCCCTAATCTCAGTCACAAAGACTGAGATTTCTTTGTGATTTGTCCCTAATCTCAGTCACAAAGACTGAGATTTCTTTGTGATTTGTCCCTAATCTCGGTCACAAAGACTGAGATTTCTTTGTGATTTGTCCCTAATCTCAGTCACAAAAACTGAGATTTCTTTGTGATTTGTCCCTAATCTCAGTCACAAAGACTGAGATTTTGTTGTGATTTATCCCTAATCTCAGTCACAAAGATTGAGATTTCTTGGTGATTTGTCCCTCATCTCAGTCACAAAGACTGAGATGTTTTTGTGAATTGTCCCTAGTCTCAGTCACAAAAACTGAGATTTCTTTGTGATTTGTCCCTAATCTCAGTCACAAAGACTGAGATTTCTTTGTGATTTGTCCCTAATCTCAGTCACAAAGACTGAGATTTCTTTGTGATTTGTCCCTAATCTCAGTCACAAAGACTGAGATTTCTTTGTGATTTGTCCCTAATCTCAGTCACAAAGACTGAGATTTCTTTGTGATTTGTCCCTAATCTCAGTCACAAAGACTGAGATTTCTTTGTGATTTGTCCCTAATCTCAGTCACAAAGACTGAGATTTCTTTGTGATTTGTCCCTAATCTCAGTCACAAAGACTGAGATTTCTTTGTGATTTGTCCCTAATCTCAGTCACAAAGACTGAGATTTCTTTGTGATTTGTCCCTAATCTCAGTCACAAAGACTGAGATTTCTTTGTGATTTGTCCCTAATCTCAGTCACAAAGACTGAGATTTCTTTGTGATTTGTCCCTAATCTCAGTCACAAAGACTGAGATTTCTTTGTGATTTGTCCCTAATCTCAGTCACAAAGACTGAGATTTCTTTGTGATTTGTCCCTAATCTCAGTCACAAAGACTGAGATTTCTTTGTGATTTGTCCCTAATCTCAGTCACAAAGACTGAGATTTCTTTGTGATTTGTCCCTAATCTCAGTCACAAAGACTGAGATTTCTTTGTGATTTGTCCCTAATCTCAGTCACAAAGACTGAGATTTCTTTGTGATTTGTCCCTAATCTCAGTCACAAAGACTGAGATTTCTTTGTGATTTGTCCCTAATCTCAGTCACAAAGACTGAGATTTCTTTGTGATTTGTCCCTAATCTCAGTCACAAAGACTGAGATTTCTTTGTGATTTGTCCCTAATCTCAGTCACAAAGACTGAGATTTCTTTGTGATTTGTCCCTAATCTCAGTCACAAAAACTGAGATTTGTTTGTGATTTGTCCCTAATCTCAGTCACATAGACTGAGATTTCTTTTTGATTTGTCCCTAATCTCAGTCACAAAGACTATGATTTCTTTATGATTTGTGATTTGTCCTAAGTCTCAGTCATAAAGACTGAGATTTCTTTGTGATTTGTCCATAGTTTCAGTCATCAAAAAGACTAAGATTTCTTTGTGATTTGTCCATAATNCCTAATCTCAGTCACAAAGACTGAGATTTCTTTGTGATTTGTCACTAATCTCAGTCACAAAGACTGAGATTTCTTTGTGATTTGTCACTAATCTCTGTCACAATAGCTGAGATTTTTTTTGTGATTTGTCCCTAATCTCAGTCACAAAGAT
>NC_025689.1:16179838-16180288 GCF_000633955.1 Camelina sativa
CAGTCACAAAGACTGAGACTTCTTTGTGATTTGTCTCTAATCTCAGTTATAAAGACTGAGACTTATTTGTGATTTGTCCCTAATCTCAGTCACAAAGACTGAGATTTTTTATGATTTGTCCCTAGTCTCAGTCACAAAGACTGAGACTTCTTTGTGATTTGTCCCCAATCTCAGTCACAAAGACTGAGATTTTTTTGTGATTTGTCCCTAGTGTCAGTCACAAAGACTGAGACTTCTTTGTGATTTGTCACTAGTCTCAGGCACAAAGACTGAGATTTCTTTGTGATTTGTCCCTAGTCTCAGTCACAAAGACTGGGATTTCTTTATGATTTGTTCCCAATCCCAGTCACAAAGACTGAGATTTCTCTGAGATTTGTCCCTAGTCTCAGTCAGAAAGACTGAGATTTTTTTGTGATTTGTCCCTAGTCTCAGTCACAAAGACTGAGACTT
>NC_025689.1:16180831-16182723 GCF_000633955.1 Camelina sativa
TTTGTGATTTGTCTGTAATCTCAGTCATAAAGACTGAGATTTCTTTGTGATTTGTTTGTAATCTCAGTCATAAAGACTGAGATTTCTTTGTGATTTGTCCTTAATCTCAGTCCTAAAAACTGAGATTTCTAGGGTTCAGGGTTCAGGGTTCAGGGTTTATTTGTGATTTGTCTGTAATCTCAGTCATAAAGACTGAGATTTCTTTGTGATTTGTCTGTAATCTCAATCATAAAGACTGAGATTTCTTTGTGATTTGTCCCTAATCTCAGTCACAAAAACTGAGGGTTCAGGGTTCAGGGTTCAGGGTTCAGGGTTCAGGGTTCAGGGTTCAGGGTTCAGGGTTCAGGGTTCAGGGTTCAGGGTTCAGGGTTCAGGGTTCAGGGTTCAGGGTTCAGGGTTCAGGGTTCAGGGTTCAGGGTTCAGGGTTCAGGGTTCAGGGTTCAGGGTTCAGGGTTCAGGGTTCAGGGTTCAGGGTTCAGGGTTCAGGGTTCAGGGTTCAGGGTTCAGGGTTCAGGGTTCAGGGTTCAGGGTTCAGGGTTCAGGGTTCAGGGTTCAGGGTTCAGGGTTCAGGGTTCAGGGTTCAGGGTTCAGGGTTCAGGGTTCAGGGTTCAGGGTTCAGGGTTCAGGGTTCAGGGTTCAGGGTTCAGGGTTCAGGGTTCAGGGTTCAGGGTTCAGGGTTCAGGGTTCAGGGTTCAGGGTTCAGGGTTCAGGGTTCAGGGTTCAGGGTTCAGGGTTCAGGGTTCAGGGTTCAGGGTTCAGGGTTCAGGGTTCAGGGTTCAGGGTTCAGGGTTCAGGGTTCAGGGTTCAGGGTTCAGGGTTCAGGGTTCAGGGTTCAGGGTTCAGGGTTCAGGGTTCAGGGTTCAGGGTTCAGGGTTCAGGGTTCAGGGTTCAGGGTTCAGGGTTCAGGGTTCAGGGTTCAGGGTTCAGGGTTCAGGGTTCAGGGTTCAGGGTTCAGGGTTCAGGGTTCAGGGTTCAGGGTTCAGGGTTCAGGGTTCAGGGTTCAGGGTTCAGGGTTCAGGGTTCAGGGTTCAGGGTTCAGGGTTCAGGGTTCAGGGTTCAGGGTTCAGGGTTCAGGGTTCAGGGTTCAGGGTTCAGGGTTCAGGGTTCAGGGTTCAGGGTTCAGGGTTCAGGGTTCAGGGTTCAGGGTTCAGGGTTCAGGGTTCAGGGTTCAGGGTTCAGGGTTCAGGGTTCAGGGTTCAGGGTTCAGGGTTCAGGGTTCAGGGTTCAGGGTTCAGGGTTCAGGGTTCAGGGTTCAGGGTTCAGGGTTCAGGGTTCAGGGTTCAGGGTTCAGGGTTCAGGGTTCAGGGTTCAGGGTTCAGGGTTCAGGGTTCAGGGTTCAGGGTTCAGGGTTCAGGGTTCAGGGTTCAGGGTTCAGGGTTCAGGGTTCAGGGTTCAGGGTTCAGGGTTCAGGGTTCAGGGTTCAGGGTTCAGGGTTCAGGGTTCAGGGTTCAGGGTTCAGGGTTCAGGGTTCAGGGTTCAGGGTTCAGGGTTCAGGGTTCAGGGTTCAGGGTNTATTTTGTGATTTGTCCCTGGTCTCAGTCACAAAGACTGAGACTTCTTTTTGATTTGTCCCTAGTCTCAGTCACAAAGACTGAGACTTCTTTGTGATTTGTCCCTAATCTCAGTCATAAAGACTAAGAGTTCTTTGTGATTTGTCCCCAATCTCAGTCACAAAGACTGAGATTTTTTGTGATTTGTCCCTAGTCTTAGTCACAAAGACTGAGATTTCTTTGTGATTTGTTCCTAATCCCAGTCACAAAAACTGAGATTTCTTTGTGATTTGTCCTTAGTCTCAGTCACAAAGACTAAGATTTTTTGTGATTTGTCCCTAGTCTCAGTCACAAAGACTGAGATTTCTTTGTGATTTGTCCCTAATCTCAGTCACAAAGACT
>NC_025689.1:16183242-16184201 GCF_000633955.1 Camelina sativa
TAGATGATAACATTGCCAGCGTATTTGTGACCACCAATGTGAGAACATGGGCTAACTGACACTTTACCTTGAAGACCATGAAACTCAAGTTCTTCTCTGAATCTACTAACCAGCGACGGCCCACAAACCCCACATCGCCGATCTCAGGATCCATGGGAACATACAAAGACATACGAGCCTTTTAGCAATTTAGGATTTCCAGGCAGCCATTCACCATCCTTCACAAGCACCTCTACCGCAAACGTTTCCACATCAAAATGAGTCAACCTTCTGCATTTTAGTTTAATTGAAACTGTCAAAAACAAGTCCACACTGTTGAAAAGTGAGAGCAAAGAAATCTCCAACTAGCACAGCATGACTTTAACCCTTACCTGTATCTTATCATATCAGGAAAGATAAGTACATCACCATTGGAGGTCTCGGTTCCATCATGTCCCTCACATATTGTGAGTCGAGTCTACATAACAATGGACGAAAAGGAAAAAAAACTGAGCCACGATGCTTAAAATATACGCTTAAAATATCATAAAATGCCAGACCTGTAAGGCCTCATCAGAAGACTATCCGATGATAAACAATCAAAACATCCAGTAAAGAAAACATCTCCACTTAAATTCAAAACTGACATAGCACATGAAATAAGAGTAAAGAAACTGCACAATAAAGCTCAAAAAAACGTAGCTGCGTGCCCTATGATCCCATCTTGAAGGCAAAAAGTTATGATGTTATCTATAGAATCTTGCTAGAATACACTTTATCTTATCTGACCCAAACATAAAACCTGAGAGTCACCAGGAAAGAGGTTTTATGACTCACTAAGATCTTAAACATGTATTAATTAAAGCCAAAACAACAGAGAGCAAGTGCTTTTTGCTCATTTGGGAGGACATAACTTTCAAAAGAAGAAAAATAAGTTGGAATCACAAAGCCATGGAACAAACTTAATCAGACCTAAATCT
>NC_025689.1:16184643-16185737 GCF_000633955.1 Camelina sativa
GTTCAGGGTTCAGGGTTCAGGGTTCTTTGTGATTTGTCTGTAATCTCAGTCATAAAGACTGAGATTTCTTTGTGATTTGTTTGTAATCTCAGTCATAAGGACTGAGATTTCTTTGTGATTTGTCCCTAATTTCAGTCACAAAAACTGAGATTTCTAGGGTTCAGGGTTCAAGGTTCACGGTTTCGTTGTGATTTGTCTGTAATCTTAGTCATAAAGACTGAGATTTCTTTGTGATTTGTCTGTAATCTCAGTCATAAAGACTGAGATTTCTAGGGTTCAGGGTTCAGGGTTCAGGGTTCAGGGTTCAGGGTTCAGGGTTCAGGATTCAGGATTCAGGGTTCAGGATTCAGGGTTCAGGGTTTTTTTGTGATTTTTCCCTAATCTCAGAGATTTCTTTAAGTCATTAGTTACCAGATTATTTTGTGATGTCTTTAGACGGAGACAGATTCGAATATTGATTCCTTATGGTAAGAATTAAGTACCTGTGACGATTTCTCGGAAAAACGGGACAGATTCCGTTAACTCCTCTGCGGTTTTGCCCTTCCACTTGGGGGAGCCTGATGGGACGGCGTTAGGTTCTGCAACTCGCCACTGGCAACAGGAAACATCAGCGCTGTGACTTGATGATTCCTGAGACACTTCTTCATTGCTCTGAATCGTATGGACTGCACCATTTAGCTGAAATCGCCCTTCTTGTGTTTTCTTCTGATCTTCTTCTGATAGACCCATTTCACCCCTAAAAATTCAGACAACGGTAATGTGTTACTCTCTACCTATCTGTCACCAAGTAATATGGAAACCGCGAGAAAACGAGCAGGCCAAGAAACTCTGTACTTACCTCCATAGCCGTTCTACAATCTCTCCTTTGTTCATGTGCTGCTCCAAGATACTAGGTACATCTTCTGGCGTCACATACCCATACCCATACCTAGACACAAGAATGATTCTATCATCAAGTCAAAATCAGGGTATGATTGATTTGGACATTACAGAGAACGTCAAAGTTCAATCAACATCTTAATTTTTAAATAGAACACTCAAAATGAATTCTTGATCTACTTTGGAAAATTATTATAAAACCACATGAAAGAAAG
>NC_025689.1:16185884-16193550 GCF_000633955.1 Camelina sativa
TTCAGGGTTCAGGGTTCAGGGTTCAGGGTTCAGGGTTCAGGGTTCAGGATTCAGGGTTCAGGGTTCAGCGTTCAGGATTCACGGTTCAGGATTCAGGGTTCAGGGTTCAGGGTTCAGGGTTCAGGGTTCAGGGTTCAGGGTTCAGGATTCAGGGTTTCTTTGTGATTTTTCCCTAATCTCAGAGATTTCTTTAAGTCATTGGTAACCAGATTATTTTGTGATATCTTTAGACAGAGACAGATTCGAATATTGATTCCTTATGGTAAGAATTAAGTACCTGTGACGATTTCTCGGAAAAACGGGACAGATTCCGTTAACTCCTCTGCGGTTTTGCCCTTCCACTTGAGGGAGGGTGATGGGGCGGCGTTAGGTTCTGCAACTCGCCACTGGCAACAGGAAACATCGGCGCTGTGACTTGATGATTCCTGAGACACTTCTTCATTGCTCTGTATCGTATGGACTGCACCATTTAGCTGAAATCGCCCTTCTTGTGTTTTCTTCTGATCTTCTTCTGATAGACCCATTTCACCCCTAAAAATTCAGACAACGGTAATGTATTACTCTCTACCTATCTGTCACCAAGTAATATGGAAACCGCGAGAAAACGAGCAGGCCAAGAAACTCTGTACTTACCTCCATAGCCGTTCTACAATCTCTCCTTTGTTCATGTGCTGCTCCAAGATAATAGGTACATCTTCTGGCGTCACATACCCATACCCATACCTAGACACAAGAATGATTCTATCATCAAGTCAAAATCAGGGTATGATTGATTTGGACATTACAGAGAACGTCAAAGTTCAATCAACATCTTAATTTTTAAATAGAACACTCAAAATGAATTCTTGATTTACTTTGGAAAATTATTATAAAACCACATGAAAGAAAGAAGTCTGTCGCCTCAAACCAGTCAATAAAATATATATCTTTCGTTACGCACCAGTGTCTTGTGACTTCCCTGTTGATGTTTGATCTATAGATGATAACATTGCCAGCGTATTTGTGACCACCAATGTGAGAACATGGGCTAACTGACACTTTACCTTGAAGACCATGAAACTCAAGTTCTTCTCTGAATCTACTAACCAGCGACGGCCCACAAACCCCACATCGCCGGTCTCGGGATCCATGGGAACATACAAAGACATATGAGCCTTTTAGCAATTCAGGATTTCCAGGCAGCCATTCACCATCCTTCACAAGCACCTCTACCACAAACGTTTCCACATCAAAATGAGTCAACCTTCTGCATTTTAGTTTAATTGAAACTGTCAAAAACAAGTCCACACTGTTGAAAAGTGAGAGAAAAGAAATCTCTAACTAGCACAGCATGACTTTAACCCTTACCTGTATCTTATCATATCAGGAAAGATAAGTACATCACCATTGGAGGTCTCGGTTCCATCATGTCCCTCACATATTGTGAGTCGAGTCTACATAACAATGGACGAAAAGGAAAAAAAACATGAGCCACGACGCTTAAAATATACGCTTAAAATATCATAAAATGCCAGACCTGTAAGGCCTCATCATAAGACTATCCGATGATAAACAATCAAAACATCCAGTAAAGACAACATCTCCACTTAAATTCAAAACTGACATAGCACATGAAATAAGAGTAAAGAAACTGCACAATAAAGCTCAAAAAAACGTAGCTGCGTGCCCTATGATCCCATCTTGAAGGCAAAAAGTTATGATGTTATCTATAGAATCTTGCTAGAATACACTTTATCTTATCTGACCCAAACATAAAACCTGAGAGTCACCAGGAAAGAGGTTTTATGACTCACTAAGATCTTAAACATGTATTAATTAAAGCCAAAACAACAGAGAGCAAGTGCTTTTTGCTCATTTGGGAGGACATAACTTTCAAAAGAAGAAAAATAAGTTGGAATCACAAAGCCATGGAACAAACTTAATCAGACCTAAATCTATGAAATTGAGAATCAAGCAATAAACTTGATTCAAGTCAACAGCTGAATCAATCCGATGAAGATGGAATAAAAAAAATCGGAGATTAGGAAACCTCACCTCAGCCAATGAAGCCTTCCCTTTATTGTGTCCTTCACCTTCACCATGACCATAACACCGAAAGATTCTCCCTCTTTGAGTTTGTTATCCAAGTTTCCGAACCTAAATCTTATCCTCTGTGCTTTGGCTTCTCCTTAGCATTCTCTCTCATGGCATTTCTTTTCTCTTCCCTGTAACATATACAAACATTAATAACAGATGGGCGTATGGTACAACAATTTACATAAGAATGTATTCCCTAAAACAAAAATCTTATTATCTATACTTTTCTTCAGGATTAACTTGCTGTCTGCACCGGGTGCACACTCCTGGTAACTCATAACCAAACTGCTACATTTCAGCGGGTTATCAATGTTCTCTTTGTAGCATTTCATCCACGCTTCGTGATCTTCAGAACAAGGCATTGGTTTCGGTTCAGGGACCTTGAACTCTTTCTCCCTCAACTCCTTGGCTTTCTCTGTCACTTCATGAACAAGGTTCTTCTCTACTTTCTCCAGCTTCTCAAGAATCTTCTCACTCTCTTTCGAAACAGACTTTATCAACTTCAACTCCGCGCTTGCTGCTGCTTGTTGCGGTATTGGGAAAGAAAAACGGTGGCTGCATTGGTAACTCTGACATTGGATTCGGCTTCTCTGCATCGTGGTGGTGTGTTTTCGCTTCTTGTTCCACCTTCCTCTGTGGTGACACTTTGGGTTTGGTTTTCTTCGCCTTCCTCTTTGGTTGATCGTTGCCTTCAGCTAGCTGACTGATCAGCTTTGAACTGATCTGAATCGAAAAGTCACCCATACTCTACCAAGTTTGCAAAAACCTAGAAGATGAAATCCATATCAAGAAACACATCAATTTCACAACAAAGCTTGCTTATAGTTTTGCCAAGATCTTCAATTCGACTAAACTCTAGCTAACTACCACAGCAACATAAGTTGACTCTTTCTGTACAAGTTCTAGATTATTTAAAGCTTAAGCAATACAAGCGTGCCTATAAGCTAAAGTATGAGTCCAACATTGCTACAAAATACACAATAATGTTTATGAAGACTTAAATCCAGATTCGAAGATATTCTCATCGTCGTAGATACGATACAAACCAAATCGATCCATACGAATTCGAACGAGTGATTCATCGAAATCGATTTAGAACGATTCTGGATAAAAATTTCTACAGAGCAAGGATTCGAAAAAAAAAAAAAAAAAACCTAGAATCTTACATCAAGGATCAAAAATTCGAAGCGAGGAAACCAAAATTCACATATAATTGGAGATGAAGATAGTAAATAGAATCAATATACCTGGAAGGAGAAGAAGATCGGAGAAAGGATCGGTGAACGGCGACTCTCTCTCTCTCTTCGCTAGTAAGAAAAAAACTCCGTCGTCGCAGCTACGAAGACGAGAAAGAAGAAACTGAGAGACGCTGGTTCGGAAATGTATGGGCTTAGTTACAACATAAAAGTGCTATCTTGATCCCAATTTTGCTTATTGGGCATTTAACGCCTTTATATCCTCTGTTTATGTATTCGAAATGTTTTTTTGATCCTTGTTTAATAACTCCACCTTCTTGTCCCGGATATGATGATTATGGTCATTAGTTGAATCCATTAAACTACATTATTACAAAAAAATATAAAAGATCAAAGTTTTTTTTAACCTCAGATTATCAACTTGTTGGAACCATGGGGAAAAAGGCATTTTGCCTCAAGCCCCCAAAATATCCTCCATTCTTTCATACTTTTTTTTTTTTTTTTGTGAAATCACATTCAGATGTTTGCTATCATGTACATAAAAAAAGAACTAACATGATAATTTGGTAAACACGTTTATTTAAATATAAAAAAACAACTATGTTTTAGTTTTTTTAGATTATTGTTTTGTTTTTAATAATTTATATGTTTCAAATAATTTTTACTTTTATTTTATTTGAAAAATTGTTTTAGAAAAATTTTAAAAAAATTTCACAAGAAAAAAGTAGGGCTAGGCATTCAGGTAACCCGTTCGGATTTGGATATTACCCATTCGGATTTTGGTAAACGGGTTTAGAAAAATAGAACTCATTGGGTATTTTTAGATATATGGGTTAGGTTCGGTTTGGGTATTATCGGGTTCGGGTCGGTTTGGGTTATAAATTTTAGAACCCGATTAGTACCCGAACTACCGGATACCCGAAAAAATATAATTAATATTAATTAAATTTAAATAAATTTAGTTAAATTTTGACTTATGTGACAAAATATTTTAGATATTTTGATTATTTTGATATTTAGATATAAAACTAAATGAAATATTCAAAATCATAATCACAATTTTGGGGTAATTGTATTATATTAATGATAAATATTATATATATGTTTATATGTTCGGGTTTAGTGGGTACCCAAACGGGTACCGGCTATTACCCGACCCTAACCCGAACCCACGGGTATTAGTAAATAGAACCCAATAGGGTTTTATAGGCAAACCCATACCCAACCCAAACTCGATTTTTCGGTTCGGGTTCCGGATTGGGTATTCGGGTACGGTTTTTATGTCCAGGCCTAGAAAAAATAAAAAATATAGTTTAGAAGACAAAAAAAAAGGATAGGGTAGTTTTCAAAATATATATCATATATATATATATATAAGGTAATCAATGCGTAAGTATGATATATAGGTTTTTGTTTTTTTGGTAGAAAAATAAGAAATATCGACTAAACGAAATGTAATTAATATGGTGAGGTATAAAATAAGATATAAATAACTTGTGTTAGTTCTATTTTCATAGTAGAGATCATAGTAACTAAAATTTTATGTAGTCGATGGTTGCATAATAAAAATTACAAATATTGAATGGTTGTGAAAGTGATAAACTATTTATATGAGCAGTCATAGTATATAATGTTTTAAAAGATATTTAGCTTTGGTTGGTTGTGCCGATAAAAGTGACCATATAATCAACCATAAAGTTCCATGTAATAAAGAGATCAATTACAAGTTTATAAATTGTATTTGTATGAAATAACAAAAATAAAAAATGCATGCGGTGTAATAAAAACCAAAACAAATAAGAACAATAAATATCAATAAAAAATAAATAAAAACCAAAATGACCAACAAAATACAAAAAAAAAATCCTACAAAAACAAAAACACAATAATAACCACAAAAACAAAACAATATAACAAAAAAATACTACACAACCAAATAAAAAAAAATCAAAAAATCAAAAAAAAAAATTAACAAAAACAAAAAAACCACAACAAAATAATTAAAAAAAAGCAACAAAAATCAACCCAGTGTAGCGCGGATAATATCCTAGTATATACAATCTTATTATATAAAGTTGGATTTTGAAAGTTAGTCATTAACAAGATTTTGACATGTGTCAAGTTATCAATTTCAGATTTTGACATGTGTATAAGAAATTTGATTACAACAAAAATTAAATATATTATTTAAAAAAATATTAATAATGTAAAAAGATAATTATCAAAAATTACAGAATTTATAAAGAATATACAAAGTTTTATTAAATAATTATAAGAAGATTTTATATCTATATTTCATAAAATTTGAATTATAATATTATTTACTTATTTTTAATTTTAAGTTATTAATTCTTAAAAAAAATATAGAAAAAGATATTAAAAAATATACAGTTAATTATTAATTCTTAATTTTGTAAATGCTCACTTCTATGTAAACATAGATCGTCTCATATTTAAATAACTTATTAAAAAACACTGCTTTCAACTTTGTTTAATTGGGAAATTTTTGTAATCGGAATGTAATTTTTTCTTGTATTTTTAAACCAAAATTTTCTCCTACTTTCTCCTTTTTTAGTTGGGAATAGGTAAGATTAATATATGCATCTTCATTTCGTAATACTGTATTTTAAAATTTAATGTAGTATTTTTAGATTGTTTTATTATATTTATATGTTTATCGATGATTATTTGGGATTCATATATTATTATGCTTATAATTTTCTATTGTTTTTTTAATTATATCAGACTAATATTCTTCTAATTTTTTAACCTTGATTGGTTGGTCATAAACCTTTCTTTTTTCTCAAACATAATTGTTACCATTATTCATTCAATCATAAAGGGAGATAACGAATGGATGGATAAAATAGGCTAATCAAACACAAATTTACAACAAACATAGATAGATAGATTGGAAAAATATTAAATCGTTGTTGATAGATCCATATGTGCTCAAAGACTATGATACCTTCGTTTGCGGAAAGGTTAAAAAAAATTGATTTGGCCACATATGTCACCAAAATGCACTTATTTTTGGTCAAGGGTCCTAAGAGAACTTCATGATGGGTGACTTTCCTGGAAGTGATTGTCGGAACTGTGCGAGTGAGGACAAATAACCAACTGAGCTATGAAAGCATTTTATTTATGTTACTATTAAAAGTGTATTTTTCTACACTTAAATATACTCTATTACAAATATATTCTTTATCACCACCTAGAAAATGTCTATTTGAATACATTAAGCCAACTATTTTACTTTCACTTCTGCATAGTTTTTTTATTACTAAAATTCTTGGCTCAAAAAATATTTTGCATAAAAAATATATTACATAATATACTAATTAATGATGTATCATCACAATAATGTATGACCCCATGGAGAAAACCTCGGGTCCACCCTCATCCCTTATGGAGAGAACCTTGGTTCTACCTTCTTTCTTTGGGAAGGTAACCTTATGTCCAACCTCCTCCACCTTTCTCCCTTGGAGAGATAACCTTGTGCCCAACCTTCTCCACCATAGAGAGAACCTCGGCTCTGCCTTCCTCCTATGTGAGAGAGAACATGTTCACGTCTTTTTGCTATCTCAAAATGGCTTGCTCCGACAACCAATTAAAGTAAAAACCTACCTTTTTCTAACATCACAAAATCTTTTGATAGTAACAAATGTTAAATTTCTCAATGTACTCGTGGAAGTGTCTTTACACCATGATGTATCCTCTGTCTCTGTAACGCCTCAACCGCCACCTTGCTTAATGAGCATATGTCTACTCTCAATTGAGTTCAACTCTCAATGAAAGCATTATAATTTTTGTTTGCCAAAAAAAATAGTAATATAAATAAAAGATTTGTAATTGGATATAAATCAGGGTTTTAATAACAAAAATAAAATTTATAAATAACGTAGATGATTTATAAATTTATAAAGAAAGCATGATTCAAACTCCACAAATTTAGTTCGAAAAGATTCTCTAGCAATAAATGAAGGAAAAATTTCACACAATCTTGGAAGTAACTCGACTAAGATTTTATCTGAAACAGAGACATCCATAAGTTCGTTCAGGCTTGCTGTGTATAATCAATTGTGTTGTCCAAAGCTATTAATAAATAGGTTTCAATAATGGTGTAGAAGGAACTGAGAAACTTTATAAACACAAAGTGAATCAAAATAGAAACCAATGGGCACCATGTGAAATCACCACTCAAACCTGGTTGTTGGCAGAAACTATTGATAGGTTCTTAATTAGATGCTTCTATATTTGATCTGAAAATAAAATAAGTCTTTGGTTTATGAGACTTTTGGGTTACTTGAACATGTCTGTCAAGCTAGGGAAACAGTGAAGAATCTCTTCCGTATCTCCTTGTATTCATTAAAACCAGCAAAAGTACTCATTAG
>NC_025689.1:16193644-16203439 GCF_000633955.1 Camelina sativa
GGAAGTAACTCGACTAAGATTTTATCTGAAACAGAGACATCCATAAGTTCGTTCAGGCTTGCTGTGTATAATCAATTGTGTTGTCCAAAGCTATTAATAAATAGGTTTCAATAATGGTGTAGAAGGAACTGAGAAACTTTATAAACACAAAGTGAATCAAAATAGAAACCAATGGGCACCATATGAAATCACCACTCAAACCTGGTTGTTGGCAGAAACTATTGATAGGTTCTTAATTAGATGCTTCTATATTTGATCTGAAAATAAAATAAGTCTTTGGTTTATGAGACTTTTGGGTTACTTGAACATGTCTGTCAAGCTAGGGAAACAGTGAAGAATCTCTTCCGTATCTCCTTGTATTCATTAAAACCAACAAAAGTACTCATTAGAACAATACAAAAGTTACCGCATGATTTTCAAAAGGAAATGTGAGATTTAGACATTTATGTTCAGTTCAAGCTTAATGCTTACATGCATTCGCTTCCTGCTTCTCTCTGCCACTACATAGCTTCCTCCAGATCCTTCACTCAATCATTAACCCCTATTGTCTTCATCGGCTTCACAACGACGTGGAAGAGTGACTGGGTTACAAAGTCGGTTTTCCAGTGATGAACATTCCTCAGAAAGTCGTATACCCCATTCTTTTAATTCAAACTTAGAGTTACCACTACTCATATGACACTGTATATCCACGTGATCATAGTTCACTTCAGCTGGAGAAGCATTTTCTTTCTTTAAAGAGATGCAACAGTCTAATAAAAAAAAGAAGACTACCCTTCTGATATACCGAGAAGTACTCTTGTTGATGAGGGAAATCAAAGTGGTTCCCGAGTCTGTCTTTGAACCGACAGTTTACCTTCATAGATACCCCAATGGCACCAAAGGTGGGTTTAGAGTTGAAAACAACCACAGCACAAGCCCTAAATCTGAAGAAAGGTGGAGAGAGCGGGGCTTCAAGTAGAGAGATAGCCAAAGTCGCTCCAGTAGTAACGTAAGTGAAGTATGAAGGCATTTCTTCACCAGACAATATGAGTTTCTCGACAGAGAGTTGTTGAAAGAGAGCTTCTTTAATCAAGTTGAAGCAGTCGATGAAACTGAAATCGACTTTCGGGACAGCATTAACCGGAACTGAAGAGGAAGCCTCCTCGGGGACTGGTAACTTTGTCTCGATATTGTCTGCTTCGATTGCCAAACCACTTGGATAGACAGTCAAATCAGCTCCAGTTAGTGCCCCACAATATTCCAACTCGAGATGTTTCAGTTTAGAAGTGTTTAGGTATACTTATTCTAACTTACTGCATCTTTGCATCACTAGGTATTTGAGCTTAGAGAAATTCTCAATCCACCGAGGAACCTCTTCTATTGCTGTTTCTTCTAGATAGACCGATAGATGAGATGTTTCTTGAAATATCAGGAAAGGTCCTCAACCGTGAGCATCCATTGAGATTGAGGCGTTCGAGAGATTCAAGATTGATTCCAGTTGGAAGAGTCACCAGATTTGCGCATCGCGTAATTATCAAATCCGTCAATTTATTTAGATTCTGAATAGAGAAGGGAAGCTCAACCATGCTCGGGATATCCGAGAGAAACAGCACAGCCAAAGAATCGGGAAGCATCGTTACCATGCGTATAAGCCGCTGAACCAAAAAAAAAAAAAAATTAGATGTTAAACAAAATGACATCAAATGAAGTCCCCATCAAATTAAACCAATAAAATCTACTTCCTCTGTTTAGCAGATAATTCTATTACATTATTCACAATTTAAAATTATGCTGTTGAAGTTTGAAAAGTAGTAAATTTAAAAACTATTGACATTGGACTGGATTAATCTGTACGATTTGAAAATATTGCTAGCTAACATCCAATGCAAGATTTCTCTCGCCATACTATATAAAAACATTGAGAATATGTTAATAATTAACTATAATGGTATTGAACAATAGTTTAGCTCCTAAACAAACTTAAACACATCACTCATCAAACTCAACTTAAAACAATAATGATTTCTCAAAAATCGTTAGTAAAGGAGGTTTAGGAAACGTTAGTTTTTGAACTACATACAATACCTGCATTCCCTGCCCTAGCTTCTCACCCCTTATCTTTTCCACACGAAAGTTAATAAAATTCTCAAGAGTGAAACGTGAGCATTCCTTGAGATGGAGACATTTGGGAGGTTCGAAGTTCATGCCGATTGGAAGAGCTTCCAGATTTCTGCATTCTAACATTCCCAACTCTGTCAGTTCATTGAACTTCCGAATAGAGGAAGGAACCGCCACCCAACTCAAGCAATTCCCAAGATAAAGTTTCTCTAGACTGGTGGCCATTGAAAGATCTGGGATTTCTTTTAGATTTTCAGATCCCCACAAGTTAATCTCCCTGAGACATCTAGGCCTCTGTACTCAACAAAAAACACAGTGCAAGGTAGAAGTTACACATCACGTAACATGATTGTCATCACGCAACGAACGATATAACAGTTATTCTCAAAACTTACCCGAGTTCCTTCCCACAACTTTTCGAGCTTGCTATTCTCCATTTTCAGCTTGACGAGTTTTTCAGGTCGAAAATTAGAAGGCATACTTTTCATTGGATATCCGTCCCACCACAATAATCTGAGTTTAGGGGGCAAATGGTCGAAGCTATCGGGTCAGTGCTGTCTGACCTTTTCCCCAAGCATGTATTTATTTGAGAAAAATTTTAGGAAAAGGAGATTATGCATCCCTTTGAAGGCATTCTCATGTACATGCAACTCATCGATCTCATCCATATTTAAAGATATACCTAAAACCTTATTAGTACCCTGAAAATCATAATATTAATAAGAAAGAGACAATCATTAGCTTAACAATCATCTAAAACATATCTTTCATCAAACTTCATGTAGTCTTCCAGATATGAGATCTATGAAAAGGACACGAAAAACTTACAGTAGTATCTTCAAGTATATTGCAGATATCCCTCGAATCCACAAGAAATTCCCGTTTTCCAGGACTCTTGGACTGTGCATTAACGATCTCCTTGCCTAGTTTTTGTAACAAAGTGTGCATCACGACAATATTCAATCTTACATGTACGAGGGACTTATCAACTAGATTATCAAGCGCAACTTTAACATCCAAGCCACTATCTGCAAGGAGCAGCTCAATGTCATCTTTTTCTCGAAATTGAAGAGACAAGCGATGTAGCGAAATAGTAATTTGTCATTATCATATTTGTTGTACCCACGATCTGTCATCTCGGACAATAGGCAAGAAGGCCTAGGTCGTGCTTGTCTAATGGGCCAAGAGCGTATTACTGATCAGCCCATTAGGCCTGGAGAAAGGAAGAGAGCGCGAAGATGCTTCGTGTTGGTCAGCTCGCAGCTCGGGCCCGGTCAAAGATTCCCGCATTCAAGAAGATTAATTAGACCGCGCAAATCGTGCCCTATTAATTTTGCATTGATTGGGTAATAAATTGGTCGGTATAAATATGTAAGGGGGGGGGGTCACTTGTAGGGATCCAATATTTTTCCAAAAAAAGCAATACAAATTCAAATACTCAAAAACTCTCTCAATTCAGTTTGGAACTACTTAACGGCGATAAGCTCCTCCACATTTAAATCACTTCGGAAGGAGAAGCTCGTTTTCAGTTCTCACATTTGGCGCTAGAAGGAGGGGCAGTTATCGCCTGACTCTCATTAGTTCCGATTTCATACACAAACACACTCCACACAACCACCACTATGGCAACCAGCTCTCCCAATCAGGCATCCTTGGAGGTGATCCAGAAGCTCCTGCAGGACTTGTCTGAGAAGTCTGACCGTCAGCAAGCCGCCTCCACCGCTATTACTGAACGTTTTGACAGCTTGGAGGGTCAAATCTCCGCTCGTCTGGAGGAAGTCACGACGACCGTAGCAGACCTCTCAGCCTCCCACCGCGCGTACGCTGATCGGGTTGATCTCCTGTCCTCTGACCAAAACCCACGACGACGTGCTTTGGATTTCTCCGGTGTGACTCCACCATCTACCTCGCAGGTGGCAGCAGCAAATGTCACCCCGGGAGATTCGTTCCCGCATCAAATCAACACGCAAACAGCGCCACCATTGGTGGGTGATGGCCACACTCCGGTTCAGCCCGGCGTCATCAGATCTTCCGAGGTCCCAGTCCGTCTTCCTCTCCCTGTAGTTGGAAACACTTCGACTCCGGGGTATGTTACCAATCCCGAGATCTTCCGCATGCAGAGCGAAATCCGGGATATGCGGTCTGTGATGCACAGTGCAACCACTTCGGCTCCGGATATATGTCGAGTAATCGAGGAATCGAGGCGAACTCCTTTTTCCGATCAAATAGCCCGAGTCCGCATCAAAGATACTGGCAAAATTAAGTTCTCGAGCTACGAAGGAAAAGGAGATCCGACCAATCATCTTAAGACTTTCTTGCTGACAGCTAGCCGGGTGGACCTCGAGCCCCATGAAGTAGACGCTGGGTACTGCAAGCTGTTCGCAGAGACGTTTTGCGGACCGGTANTACCTCGCAGGTGGCAGCAGCAAATGTCACCCCGGGAGATTCGTTCCCGCATCAAATCAACACGCAAACAGCGCCACCATTGGTGGGTGATGGCCACACTCCGGTTCAGCCCGGCGTCATCAGATCTTCCGAGGTCCCAGTCCGTCTTCCTCTCCCTGTAGTTGGAAACACTTCGACTCCGGGGTATGTTACCAATCCCGAGATCTTCCGCATGCAGAGCGAAATCCGGGATATGCGGTCTGTGATGCACAGTGCAACCACTTCGGCTCCGGATATATGTCGAGTAATCGAGGAATCGAGGCGAACTCCTTTTTCCGATCAAATAGCCCGAGTCCGCATCAAAGATACTGGCAAAATTAAGTTCTCGAGCTACGAAGGAAAAGGAGATCCGACCAATCATCTTAAGACTTTCTTGCTGACAGCTAGCCGGGTGGACCTCGAGCCCCATGAAGTAGACGCTGGGTACTGCAAGCTGTTCGCAGAGACGTTTTGCGGACCGGTACTGCTTTGGTTCGCGTCTTTAGCAGCCGGTTCCATAACAAATTTCACCGAGCTGTCAACTTCGTTCGTCAAGCAGTATTCTAGCTTGATCGAAACCGCGGTGACAGATGCTCAACTCTGGAACTTAAGCCAAAAGGCTGGAGAGTCTCTCCGGTCTTACATAACAAAGTTCAAGGAGATCCAGGTCAAGATTCCAGGACTCTCATACTCCACCGCCCTGGCCGCGCTTAAGAACGGCCTCTGGCATGAATCTCGTTTCTGCGAAGAGCTGTCCGTGAATCGGTTCCCAACCATTCAGGATGCATTACACCGGGCTTCGAACTGGATAGTCGCGGAGGAAGACAAAATCGCCGCTGCGCAAAAGCAAAACGCTCCGCCAACAGGAAAACCACGGTTCGAAGCGCCTGCCAAAAAGACTCCGCCTACGACTCCGAAGTCCGGGCCGAGCACGTTCGCAGTCGCTCAATCTCCTAAAAAGAATTCTCCAAAGAATTCACCGTCCAAACCGCCATTCTCACCGCGCTCCAAGAGTGGCGTACTCCCAAGTAACAAGTGGGTCCGAGATGAGGACACGTACTGCAAGCTCCACAAAACCAACAGTCATTCCACTCGTGACTGTAAGAAGCTGATGAACCTCCTCGCAGACAAGTATGTGGTGGGGGAAATGCCAAACGTAACAATCGAGGAGTTAGAGCAGAAATCGACTCCCGAGGTGGACGAAGATGCTCCACCTTCGAAAAAATCAAAGCAGTCCGACGACAATGAAACCCCCAAGAAAAGAATCGACGTGATAATGGGGGACCGCGTCTCTTTCGGAACTCCATCACTGCGATCAAAGACCATCAGCGGAAGCTCACTAGCCCCAGCCGAAGCGAGCTAAGGTAGCAGCAAGCGATCCTAGAAGGAAACTGAGGGGCTGGACACTCCGCACGATGACGCACTCGTCATTTCACTTGACGTGGCGAACCACGAGGTTTGCCGAATCCTAATTGACACTGGGAGTTCGGTAGACTTGATTTTCCTCGAAACGCTCACTAGAATGGATATCGGGAAAGAACACATCGTAGGACCGCCCTCACCTTTGGTCTCGTTCACTAGCGAGACTTCAATGTCTTTGGGCACGATCACATTACCGGTGTCCACTTAAGGAGTGGTTAAAATGGTGGAGTTCACGGTTTTCGACCGACCTGCGGCCTATAATGTTATTTTGGGAACTCCCTGGCTCTACCAGATGAAGGCAGTGGCCTCAACGTACCATCAGTGCGTCAAATTTCCGACCCCGCACGGAGTCCGGGAGGTTCTAGGAAGCCAAAGGATGGCAAGGAGCTGTTACCTTGCAAGTCACAAGCTCCTGATCCAATAGCAACCACAGCTTGAGGTCCCGAAGAATCCAGTTCGGAAGCAGTTAAAACGTGACCTCACTGAGTCCATTTTCATCAATGATAAGTTCTCGGATCAGGAAATCAAGATCGGAGTGGGATTGGATAGCGAGCTCCGTGCCAGTCTGATAACCTTCCTAAAAGAAAGTATGGCCACCTTCGCATGGTCGGTAGACGAGATGCCCGGCATCAGTCCAGAAGTTATCTCCCACGAGCTGAATGTGGATCCTACGTTCCGACCTGTAAAGCAGAAGCGAAGGAAGCTGGGTCCTGAGCGAGCTGAAATCGTTAATAAAGAGGTTGAACGTTTACTGAAGACAGGACAGATACGCGAATTAAAGTACCATGAGTGGCTCGCAAACACAGTGGTAGTCAAAAAGAAGAATGGAAAGTCACGAGTCTGCGTTGATTTTACCGACCTGAATAAGGCGTGCCCCAAAGACAGCTTTCCACTTCCGCATATCGACCGGCTAGTTGAGTCCACTTCGGGTCACGAGCTGATGTCTTTCATGGATGCTTTCTCTGGCTACAACCAAATCCTTATGAACCCGGACGACCAGGAGAAGACTGCATTCATTACGGACCGCGGGATTTACTGCTACAAGGTGATGCCTTTTGGGTTAAAAAATGCGGGAGCAACTTACCAGAGACTGGTGAATCGAATGTTCGAGCATCAACTCGGAAAGACCATGGAAGTCTACATCGATGACATGCTGGTAAAATCAATGGAAGCTAGCTCGCATCTCGCTGATCTGAAAATCTGCTTCGACATCCTGAATCAGTTCGGGATGAAGCTTAACCCCACGAAATGCACCTTTGCAGTCCAATCAGGGGAATTTCTGGGGTACATCGTCACAGAAAGAGGAATTGAAGCGAACCCAAGGCAGATTAATGCTTTCCTGTCTATGAGTTCTCCTAGGACCTTAAGCGAGGTGCAACGCCTTAACGGACGGATCGCAGCTCTCAACCGCTTCATTTCTCGATCTACGGACAAATGCCTCCCTTTCTACCAGCTGTTACGGAAAGGGGGAAAAAACTTCTTATGGGATGCGAAATGCGAGGAGGCGTTCGCTCAGCTCAAAGCTTATCTATCTGAACCACCGGTCTTGGCTAAGCCTGAGTTCGGTGAGCCGCTCTTTCTTTACGTCGCCGTATCGGACAGTGCGGTCAGCGGAGTCTTGGTTCATGAGGAAAGGGGGGAGCAGCGACCAATTTTCTATATGAGCAAGTCATTTACTGGGGCGGAGTCCAGGTACCCTATGATGGAAAAATTGGCCCTAGCAGTAGTCACTTCGGCAAGAAAACTGCGGCCTTACTTCCAGTCCCATACAATCATAATCCTGACGATGCAACCACTACGGACGGTATTACATAGTCCGAGCCAGTCCGGGAGGCTAGCTAAATGGTCTGTCGAGTTGAGTGAATACGACATCGAGTTCCGGACTCGAACTTGTGCAAAGGCGCAAGTGCTGGCTGATTTTTTGATCGAACTCCCACTAGCCTCTTCGGTTAGCAACAATGTCGAAGTCCCATGGACGTTGTATGTCGACGGTGCTTCTTCCAAGTCGGGAGCAGGAATTGGGGTCCGCCTCACTTCCCCTACAGGCGAAGTGATCGAGCAGTCATTTCGCTTGGCTTTCAGTGCGTCCAACAATGAAGCCGAGTACGAATCCTTCCTTGCTGGTTTACGCCTCGCAGTAGGGATTGGTGTCTGAAAACTCCGAGCTTTCTGCGATTCACAGCTGGTCACCAACCAGTTTTTGGGGGAGTACGAGACAAAGGATGGTCGTATGGAGGCTTATTTGTCCACAGCTCGGGAACTAGTCACTAAGTTCGAGGATTTGGAAATCACTAAGATCCCACGAAGTGAAAACTCCGCTGCGGACGCTTTAGCATCTTTGGCGTCCACTTCGGATCCCGCGACGACCAGGATTATCCCCGTCGAAGTTATCCAATATCCGAGCATTCGACTAGAAAACTCAAACGTCGTCACCCGGGCAATGAAAAAGCAGCTGGCCGCAGAGGAGGCAGCTCGCAAGACGTCTGCGGACTCTTTGCCACCAAAGGACCCAGCCCCCGTTATGCCTACTCCAATGGACGTTCACCCACCTCTGGCAGAGCTAGACGCGAGTCAAATTCCGGAACCGGCAAGCTCACCGGTTGCCAATCAAGCTATTATCCCACATGCTACTTCGAGCGGCATTAATTCTAATAGCTGGGGGGCAGATGACTGGCGGAGCCTGATCTGGGCTTACTTGGAAAAAGGGGAACTCCCAGCCGACAAATGGGCAGCTAGGAAACTCAAGGTTGTCAGTGCGCGGTACTGCGTTCACAATGGAATACTTCTACACCGAAGTGTAGCTGGTCCGTATCTAACATGCGTGGCTGGTAGTGAGCCTGCGATGCTAATGCGAGCTGTTCACGATGGTCCCAATGGAAATCACTCCGGAGGTCGGACTCTGGCTTTTAAAATCAAAAGGCAAGGTTACTTCTGGCCTACCATGGTCACGGACTGCGAAAGATATTCTCGAGCTTGTGAGAAGTGTCAGAAGCACGCCCCGTCAATTCATCAACCTGCCGAGCTCCTGTCTTCGGTGTCCGCACCTTACCCATTCATGAGGTGGTCTATGGATATCATCGGTCCATTACATCGAGGACCAGGAGGAGTTCAGTACGTGCTCGCTCTTACCGACTATTTCTCCAAGTGGGTAGAAGCGGCAGCCTATGCGAAAGTAACAAGTGACGAAGTGGAGCAGTTCGTGCTTAAGAGCATAATCTATCGGTATGGCGTCCCGTGTGAAATCATCACGGACAATGGTCCACAGTTCATCTCCTCGAAGTTCGAAGAGTTCTGCGCGAAGTGGAAAATTTGACTCAGTAAATCAACTACTCGTTACCCACAAGGTAATGGGCAACCCGAGGCGATGAATAAGGTCATACTTGCCAACTTGAAGAAACGGCTCGANGTCAGTGTGTGGTACTGCTTTCACAACGGAATACTTCTACACCGAAGTGTAGCTGGTCCGTATCTAACATGCGTGGCTGGTAGTGAGCATGCGATGCTAATGCGAGCTGTTCACGATGGTCCCAATGGAAATCACTCCGGAGGTCGGACTCTGGCTTTCAAAATCAAAAGGCAAGGTTACTTCTGGCCTACCATGGTCACGGACTGCGAAAGATATTCTCGAGCTTGTGAGAAGTGTCAGAAGCACGCCCCGTCAATTCATCAACCTGCCGAGCTCCTGTCTTCGGTGTCCGCACCTTACCCATTCATGAGGTGGTCTATGGATATCATCGGTCCATTACATCGAGGACCAGGAGGAGTTCAGTACGTGCTCGCTCTTACCGACTATTTCTCCAAGTGGGTAGAAGCGGCAGCCTATGCGAAAGTAACAAGTGACGAAGTGGA
>NC_025689.1:16205356-16206117 GCF_000633955.1 Camelina sativa
TCCGTACCTCGCTAAACCCACTCCGAGCTGAGGAGAATGAAGAATTCCTACAGGATACTCTCGATACAATCAACGAGCGTCGGGACTAGGCCTTGGTTCGGATCCAGAATTACCAGAACGCAGTAGCTCGGTACTATAACTCCAAAATCCGAAGCAGACCCTTGGCAGTTGGCGACCTAGTCCTCCGGAAAGTTTACGAGAACACCGAGGAGCTCAATGCAGGAAAGCTGGGAATTAACTGGGAAGGACCGTACAGAATTACTCGCGAAGTCCGAAATGGAGTCTATCAGCTCGAGGACTCAGAGGGAAAACCAGTCCCGAGGTCTTGGAATTCTTTGCACCTTAAACTCTTTTACAGTTAATTTATTTGTATAGAACTACGACTTAGCTTGATCCCGATAAGGGTACGTAGGCAGCCCACTTCGGGTCCAGCTATCCATATTAATAAAATTTAAAGTTTTCTTAAACTTTTTTTTATTAATATTGGTTTCTCAAAAAAAAAAAAAAAAAAAAGCCGAAGTTTGACTTTGCATATATCATTTAAGCCGAGGTTCATCTTCGCAGGTCTAAACCGAAGTTTTCACTTCGTACTCAGCTTTACTTTAAAGCTTAACGTTGCGAAAACTCTAAACCGAAGTTCTTACTTCGTACTCCACTTTACTTAGTAAAGTCAAAACTTAGTTTCTTATCTAAACCGAAGTATCCACTTCGTACTCAACTTTACTTATTAAAGTTGGGGTGTCATCTTTTCGAACTACTTA
>NC_025689.1:16206396-16206604 GCF_000633955.1 Camelina sativa
GTCGCTAGAATCAGCAATGACAATCACGGGAGGAATAAGCGGGACAGCAGGAGCCCTGGCTGATTCTGTACCAAGCTCGGGAGAGCCAGTTGGAGGCACGGAAGTCCCGTTCACCTCAGGAACGGAGGAATTCTTGTTAGAAATGTGAGCTTTGCCTTCGGCGAGGGCCATCGCCATCTGTTTCTTTGCCTCTTTTTCGGCAGCTCGG
>NC_025689.1:16206876-16209167 GCF_000633955.1 Camelina sativa
TTACTTCGTGTTTATTCCTGCTCATATCATCTTTTAAAACAAAAGATTGCGGAAATTAAGTTCGCATTTAAGATGACAAAACAAAAAAAATTTTGGAGTGGTCACCACGACCAAAACACTCCAAAACAAGTCTGCAAATAAGTACTACAAACAGGGGGGCAACCCGTGCCAAAACAACCCCAAANTCCTCCGCCGGTTCGAAGTAAAGGTCCCCCGCCTTCTTCAGTTTGTCTCAGAGGTCTTCGTTGGCAACCCCAAGGTCGAGTACCTCTATTTCATCCTTCTTCATCCGCGCTCGGATTTGTTAGGCTTTCGCTACGGTGCTAGCATTCTCAGCCTCCAGCCTGGCGTACTCTNGAGATTAGTGCCGGACTCGCCGATTATGACGCTTAGCGGGTTCTCGCTGCACAAGAGATCGGGTGTATCCGCCAAAAGATCTGAGAATACTGAGAGGTCGAGGTCACGAGGAGTTACCTTCGAAACCTTCTCGTCCGCCTCCTCTTCGTCAGCTTTCAGGAGTCCGAGCTCGGCCTCCATGTCTTGGATCTCTCCTCTGGCGATCTCCTCGATCAGCATCCGGTTCGCCCTAATCTCAGCAGCTCGGACCTGAAGCGGAGCTAGCTTCTCCCTCTCTTCGAAGGTGACCCTCACCTCCTCAACCAGAGGACGGAGAGTCCGCCTCATTGCCTGCCTCTCCTCCCTTCGCACCCTCTCAATCTCGCAGCTGTTGCCAGCTTCGAGTAGCTGATTGCGGAGCTCGATCTCGTGCAACCTGTTCTTGGCCGCCTTCGCATCCTCCGCCGCTTCGAAGTAAAGGTCCCTCGCCTTCTTCAGTTTGTCTCGGAGGTCTTCGTTGGCTACCCCAAGGTCGAGTACCTCTATTTCAGCCTTCTTCATCCGCGCTCGGATTTCTTCGGCTTTCGCTACGGTGCTAGCATTCTCAGCCTCCAGCCTGGCGTACTCTTTTACCTGGGCTTCTAGGTCAGCGATCCTCTCCTGAAGAAGATTCACCTCGGAAGAGGACGGGGAGACGAACAGCTGGTCCTCGTAGGACGCCACCGAGGAGTTGAACTNTTTACCTTCGAAACCTTCTTGTCCACCTCCTCTTCGTCAGCTTTCAGGAGTCCGAGTTCGGCCTCCATGTCTTGGATCTCTCCTCTGGCGATCTCCTCGATCAGCATCCGGTTCGCCCTAATCTCAGCAGCTCGGACCTGAAGCGGAGCTAGCTTCTCCCTCTCTTCGAAGGTGACCCTCACCTCCTCAACCAGAGGACGGAGAGTCCGCCTCATTGCCTGCCTCTCCTCCCTTCGCACCCTCTCAATCTCGCAGCTGTTGCCAGCTTCGAGTAGCTGATTGCGGAGCTCGATCTCGTGCAACCTGTTCTTGGCCGCCTTCGCATCCTCCGCCGCTTCGAAGTAAAGGTCCCCCGCCTTCTTCAGTTTGTCTCGGAGGTCTTCGTTGGCAACCCCAAGGTCGAGTACCTCTATTTCAGCCTTCTTCATCCGCGCTCGGATTTGTTCGGCTTTCGCTACGGTGCTAGCATTCTCAGCCTCCAGCCTGGCGTACTCTTTTACCTGGGCTTCCAGGTCAGCGATCCTCTCTTGAAGAAGGTTCACCTCGGAAGAGGATGGGGAGACGAACAGCTGGTCCTCGTAGGACGCCACCGAGGAGTTGAACTCGATCATAAGCTGAAAAATTCAGCTCGTCAAAAACGGATAAAATGATAGAAAGAAACAGAAATAAAGACCAAAGGATGTTTACCTCGCCGATTTTGTCCGCAACGCGGAAGAAGTTCGCACGATTGACCTCGGTCATGTCAGCAAATGCCGGGATCTAAACTCCGAGCCGAATGTAGCTCCTCATTAGATCGGCTGGGGAAGCAGGGGGGACTGAAAGATTTTTGAGCAAGTCATTTCAGTCATCAACTATCGAACAGTCAAAGGTATAAAATTAAGAGCATCTCAGAAAAATTTACCTCAGGCGAAAGGGCGTTGTTCCTTCAAAGGGTTTCTTCCAGAGGAGTCTCCGGAGTCTTTAGGCGGTGGGGCCTCCTTAGATCTCCTCTCCGAGGAGGGACCCCTGTCTTTCGAGCTAGATCTACTTCGCTCATCCCCTAATGGGCCAGTCCGGGCTCGCCCCTTTTCACGAGAAGAGGAGGCGGTCTCAGGCTCCTTCCTCTTCTTCGATGAATCAGTTTGCTGAGAGGAGGCCTCAGCAGAGGTTTTCTTCGGCGCTGGGGGGGAAGCAGCGACCTCCCGTGGCTCGTCGCTAGAATCAGCAATGACAATCAC
>NC_025689.1:16211451-16252828 GCF_000633955.1 Camelina sativa
TCTCGCCTCTGTCTACATCAGAATGCATCCTACAAGCACTAAGCAAAGCCAGCCAAACCATTTCATTAGGTTTCACAACCATGCTCTCGATAAGTTCTTCTGCTTCTTTTAGTTCCCCGCATCTTCCCAATATATCAACCATACAAGTGTAGTGTTGAATCTTTCTCTCGATATGACTTACTCCGCTTGACATGTAATCGAACAGCTTTCTTCCTTTTTGTAGGAACCCACAATGGCTACAAGCAGAGAGCAAGCCAGTGAAAGTGATCTCATCTGGCTCTTTGTTTAGGCGAATCATTTGACCGAATATGACAAACGCCCACTTTCCTCGTCCATGCTGCGCGCAGCCTACAATAATGGAATTCCATGACACAATGCTCTTCTTGAAGATTTCAATGAACACTGAAACGGCATCGTTCACATTTCCACAATCGCTGTACATCACAACCAAAGAATTACCCACAAAGGCATCAGTTCCTAAACCAAGCTTCACAGCAACTCCATGCATCTCCTTACCCCAATCCAATGTTCCCAAAGCAGAGCAAGAGTTTAATCCACTAGCAAATGTNGCCTAATCCAATGTTCCCAAAGCAGAGCAAGAGTTTAATCCACTAGCAAATGTCGATTGATTTGGTAAGATACTGTTTCTTAACATCCCAGAGAATATACTCAACGCATCTTCGTGCTTTTTATTCAGACTATAACCTGACAGTAGAGCAGTCCACACAGCAACTTGTTCATGAACCTTCTCGTCAAACACCTTCCGAGAATCCTCTGTTCTTTTGCAGTTTGCATAAAATGTTATGAGCGAAGCAGATACATACTCTTCATATAAAAACCCAGACTTGATGATGAAGCCATGAACTTGTATACCCATATGAAACGCTGGAGCATTTGCACAAGCGGTGATTACACAAGTGAACGTTCTTGAAGTAGATTTTATGCAACAACGCAATATGTTCTTGAACAAATCGAGAGCTTCTCCACTCCTCTCATTCTGGTGTAACCCACAGATCATTGTCGTCCACGAAATCACATTCCTCCGAGGCATTTGCTTAAACAACCTCAAGGCATCGTCTACTTTACCAAACTGTAAATACCCATGAACCATCGCATTCCACACTGCAGTATCTTTCACAGGCATTTGATAAAACAATCTCTCCGCTTGATCAACCTTACCCGACCTAAAACACCCATTCACCATCGCTGTCCATGAAACAACGCTTCTCTCAGGCATTTCATCGAACAGCTTCACTGCAGTATCCATATCTCCACACTCAACACAACCACTGATCATCGAATTCCACGAGACAACATCCCTCTCAGGCATTTCGTCGAACAGACGAACAGATCCAACGCATCAACCAATCTATTGTTCCTCGCGTATCCCGAGATCATCTTAGTGTAAAGACTCACATGAGGAGATGGAACCTGATTGAAGATCTCTCGTGCTTCGTCGAGTCTTCGGTTCAACAAGTGATTACATATCGAAACTTCACGATTCTGAAACTCCTTAGCAACTGAGAAGCTCCTGTACCATTGCTCATGGACAACGTGAGAACCAAAGCACGAAATGGAGAAAGCTCGAAACTTGAATCGTTGAAAGATGGCGCTACAACTCATACTTGTAACGGCCACAAACAACGTAGGTGTTTTAAGCTTTTCTCACAATTGAATAGAGGCGAATCCTAAGCAGATCGAAGCTATACTAGGACTTCCGTCACCGACCAACAAGCGAGAAGTACAACGCCTAACTGGCTGGATCGCCGCTCTAAATCGTTTCATCGCCCTCTCAACGGACAAGTTCCTCCCCTTTTACCAACTTCTTCGCGGGAATAAGGATTTCCATTGGGACGAGGAATGCGAGATTGCCTTTCGTCAGTTGAAGGAATATCTGACCTGTCACCCAGTTTTTGTCAAACCGGAGGACGGCGAAACACTATATCTCTATATCTCGGTTTCCAGTTTGGCAGTCAGCGGAGTGTTAGTCCGAGATGATCGCGGAGACCAAAAGCCCATTTTCTACACAAGCAAAGCACTAAACGACCCGAAATCACGATACCCCACGCTGGAAAAACTGGCCCTTGCAGTGATCGTCGCAGCACAGAAACTGCGACCCTATTTTCAGTCGCACTCTATCGTCGTGTTTACTGACCAACCACTCCGAACCATCCTCCATAGTCCTCTCCAATCCAGACGCATGGCGAAGTGGTCAGTCGAACTCAGCGAGTACGATATTGAATACCGTTCTCGCCCAAGTCTGAAGTCACAAGTTCTAGCTGACTTCATCACCGAACTATCGCCCGCGCTTGACGACCCCACCCCCGCGGTGGAGCAATGGACGATGTTCGTCGACGGTTCGTCAACGAATCAAGGATCCGGGGTGGGACTCATCCTCCGATCCCCCACCGGTGAAATCCTCGAGCAGGCATTAAAGCTCAATTCAAAGCGTCGAACAACGAAACCGAATACGAGGCCGTTCTCGCGGGACTCCGATTAGCCCAAGGACTTGGAGTCAAACACCTGCAGGTCTTTTGTGACTCCCAACTCGTAGTCAGCCAATTCAGCGGAGAGTTCGACGCCAAAAACAAACGAATGGGAGCATATCGACAGTTGGTCCGCACGTTATCCGGAGAATTCACATCTTTCTCTCTGACGAAGGTCCCGCGGAACGAGAAAGCATCAGCCGATGCCCTCGCAGCTCTGGCGAACCGCTCTGACCCCGAGTTACGGAGTACTATTCCAATTGAATGCATCGACGCTCCCAGCATTGATCCAGACAGCCAGATCGCCGTCATCAGCGACGACTCAGTCCCGATGGAAGTCGACGAGCCAATAGAAGATATGACAGACATCACCAAACCTCCGGAGGATTGGCAACTTGAAATCAAACTTTATATCTCTGAAGGCATCGTCCCGACAGACCGATGGGCAGCTTGACGACTGAAGGCTCGAAGTGCTACGTACATCCTTTTGGACGGTGAGCTATTTCACCAAAGTGCGTCGAGAGTATTCCTTACCTGTGTTACTCGTGACGAAGCCGAACGTATCATGATGGAGGTGCACAAAGGCGAGGGTGGCAACCATTCTGGCGGACGCGCACTCGCTGTTAAAATCAAAAAGGATGGACACTATTGGCCTACCATGATGGCCGATTGCAAAACTTTCGCGGCCAAATGCGAAGCTTGTCAGCGCCACGGACCAATGCGGCATGTCCTGTGACCGCCCCTTATCCTTTTATGCGCTGGGCCATGGATGCCATAGGACCTTTGCCGGCATCCAAATCCAAGAAGTATGTCCTGGTGCTGACCGATTACTTCAAAAAGTGGGTGGAGGCAGAATCTTTCACAAGGATCCAATCCTTAGACGTGACCAACTTCATATGGAAGAACATCCTATGTCGCCACGGACTTCCATACGAGATTGTCACCGACAACGGTACCCAATTCACCTCGAAGATCACCAGACGTTTCCTGACGAAATGGCAAATCCGTCTCAGCACTTCGACTCCTCGATACCCGCAAGGAAATGGTCAAGCTGAAGCCACGAATAAGTCGATCGTTGATGGGCTCAAGAAACGACTCGGTCGAAGGAAAGGAGCATGGGCAGATCACCTGGATGGCGTGCTGTGGTCATACCGCACAACCCCTCGGCGGAGCACGGGACAGTCCCCTTTCTCCCTTGCATATGGTCTCGAAGCACTTGCCCCGGCCGAAGCAGGAGTCCCGACACTTCGTCGCACTATGATGGTCGATAATCCCGAACTCAATGACGAGATGCTGATCGACCACAACGATCTTGCCGAAGAGTTGCGCGACGAAGCTCTAATTCGGGTGCAACACTACCAAGATGCAGCGGCTCGATACTATAATAAGACCGTTCGTGCGGCGTTTCAACAAAGGTGATTTGGTTCTGCGAGAAGTTTTCTAGAACACCAAGGAAGTAAACGCCGGTAAACTCAGCGCTCGATGGGAATGTCCATACCTCGTGTCTAGAGCAGTTCGTCCGGGCGTTTATGAACTCGTAACCATGGCCGGGGAACGGATCAAAACTCGTGGAACGCGGCCCACTTGAAACGTTACTACAGCTAAGTCATTGTTACGACTCTATCTAGGAGTTTTTGGGAATCCGAACTCCATTTATCTTTCATTTGTAATACGAACTACGGTTGGCTTGATCCCCACTTCGGGGTACGTAGGCAATTCCTTATCTTTTAAAGATTAAGTGAATGCAGCTACTACATTAATAAAGTTTTTAACAGTTAAAAAACTTCTTCTTATTTTCAAACACATTCAGATCGGCGGCAAGCCGGGGTACAAAATATCGACCATATTCCAAAATTCACTTGCATTTAATTTCCCTTACACGGTTTGATAATTCCAAATAAAATAAAGTCTCTATAACTAAGTCAATCCCCATTACATGTTTTGGAGCGATGACCAATAAAAAACAGAGAAAAGAGACGCAAAGGGAGAAAACCCCTTCGACGACTCGGGGTCCTAGATGAGAAAAGAAAAAGACCGTCCGAATTCAGAGTTCGGAACAGTCGAAGTTCCACCATCAGCGTCTAGGGTGATCCTGCAGACGAAGTGGAGGCCGCGGACCCGACAGATCGTCTGCCAATGGTTCCTCCACCGCTACCTTGTCCAGTTCGGATCGCCAGAACTGACGAGCTTCCCTCAGGGTCTCCAGTTTCTCCCTTGGAACTTCGACGCCTCTTGACGCCAGGTCTTCCAAGAAGGAACACGGGCCCTCGACCAAGTGCCTCTCACGGAAAATCGGGCCGGCTGACTCAAGGAAATTGGCGTACCGCCTTAACTTTTCTACGGAAGCTCGGTAGGCCCAGATATCCACAGTAAACGGGTACGCAGTATCTTCGAGAGGCTGACAGTCGGCCTCCAAAAGGACAGGCACCTCCATACTTGCCACTAGTTCTTGGCACGCCGTTCGCGCGGCAAGTAGCCCGGTCATACGCCACTTCTCCAAGAAGAAACCTTCGGCGATTATTTCGTTCAAGACCCGAATAGTCCTGTCCAAACGATAAAGCCGACAGACCTCGGCCAATCTCCGGCGTATCGCCATAAGGTGAGTCCCCAGCCTATAGCGGCGAGCTCGATACCTTCGGAGTTCCTGACACACGAGGCTCCCTTCTGCACCCGTCATGTCGACATAAGGGACAGGTGCGCGAACTCGGAACGTCTCCACGCTCTCCTGGGCGGAGGGATCTTCCGAAGCTTCAGTTCGGTTGGAACTGCTCGCTGAAGCGGCTATCCTTTCCCGAGCCCGTCTCAGCCACGCAGATCGAGTAGTTACCATCTTTTTCTTTCAATATTTTGGAAAGTTGTGGAGTTTAGAATGATCCCCCAAACTCTCAATCCTATTTATACAGGATTAGGAGAACTAACCGCCGCTGAATCCACCAATCAGAATGCAGCGAAATTTTCGCTAGGTCCCGAGAATAACTCTCAAAGACCTCGTAGCGCATTTAATGAAGCGCGTCCCTTATTTCCAAGACGAAAAAAGGAAGTTCCTAAAAAAAAAAAAAAAAAAAAAAGATATNAGATATGTATACAATCGCATGTATACCTCAGCCCGATTTGGACTAAGTAATTACGAATTGACACCCTGGCCAGGTGGTCAGCTCGTATAACTACCCACTATTTTTCAGGATAAGCCGAACCCAGAGTTATTACTTCGCACCTGACTTTCCTATGTAGGGATAAGCCTGACCCAGAGTATTTATTCCGCACCCGCTTTTTTATTTTTGGGGTAAGCCGAACCCAGAGTATTTATTTCGCACCCAAACTTTAGTTTGGGCGGAACGGTTAGCCGAACCCTGAGAATATTTTTGCAATCCGGCATCCGAACTAAAGCAAAGGAGATAAGCCGAGCCCAGTATCTCGCTCTCCGACTAAACACACTTCGTCGCCAACTTTTGAGGCTCGAGTCGATGTTTTCTATCATCAATTAATAAAAATTGTCTGTTGTAAGCCGGGAGACGTCTCGCCTCTGATAGTAAAGCAATGACTAAGTACAGAATAGAGTAGCAAAGCAAATCTTTTATTATTATAAAAGTTTTATTCTAAGCAAAATTCAAGTTCGCCCGTTACATTGCAGCTAGGTCTAATTAAATAAACAAATAAAACATCCTAATTCCAAACTGGTGCGCCATTCGCAACAATCTCACGAATGCTCGTCTTGAGTCGTTTCGGCATTGGCCATAGCAGTTGCAACCCAGTCTTTTCCCAATCCTCGGAATGAGTCTCCAATGCTCTGGCCTTCTGTTCAGATTCGTCAAGCAGATCAGTAGTCCTTTTTCTTTTCGCCTTGAGTAAGGCGCCGGTCAGATCTGCTTGAAAACTCTCGGCGTTCAAGCCAAATGGATGTTCAACGGACTCGAGAGCCGTCGTTTCGGGGGGAGGAAATCCATCACCGAGCTGATCCGGGGACATGCCGAGGTCATTTTCATTCAGCTCGAGGACATCGATCACCTTGATAGTATCCTCGGCTTCGGCCTTTTTCTCGTCAATCTCCTTGATTCGCTCCTCAGGAATGACGGCCCCATTCTCAATCAGATATTGTACAGCTTCCTGTACTCCGGTGGCTTGGTTCAGCAGATCTTCCAGGGGGCGAACCTTCGCCTGTTCGACTAGATAGGCCTTGACCTTGTCTAATCGGGTCTGCGCTTTCTTCGCTGTTCGCTCCACCTTCTCCCAACGGTCCCACCGAAGTCTTTTAACTTCGAAATTGAGCTGGACCTGCAACCCATCGCATGACTCCTGCAGTTCGACTTTCTCTTCTTCGAGAGTAAGCGTTCGGGAGTTCAGTTCACTAATCCTCAGTTCGGAGTTCGCAATGATGCCATCTTTTTCGGCGATAAGAGCTTCAAGCTCCTTGATTCTCTCGTCCTTTGCTCTGCTGGCGACTCGGATCTCTTCTGCGCATTCTTTCACCTTTTTGAGTTCAAGCTCGGACCCCTTATTGGTTTTGACTCGCCTATCATACAACTGAGTCAGCGTATTCATCTTGGCGGCAGTCTGTGGATTCAAAGAATATACGTCAGTTTTTACCTAAATAAAACTTCAATAGGTTGATGAGAATAGTAAGGCGAACCATTAAGTGCGATTCAGCGACGTCGAGGAATGCTTGTTTGAATTCCAATTCGTCCGCTGACGGAAGGATTCGGCTGGAAGTCTTCAGGGTCCGGAAAAGCTCGCCCGAAGCCTCGCGATTGGTCACCAAGGGATAGTTGCCAAAATAGTAATAGGCGAAGTGATTTGTCTTATCATCTTTCCTTTCCAGGCGAAATCGATCGGCAGACTCCAGTCCGGCTTCTTCGGCCGAGCGCTTGCGATTCGGTAATGGTCGCGCATCGGTGGCTGGCTCGTCTCTGATTTGTTTGTCCTTGTTCTTCTTCTTCTTCTTCCTCCTTTTAGATCCAGCTTCAAGTTGAGGAACGTCTTGTTCTTCGTTTGGAGGATCGGCGTTCTCTAAAGCCAAAGGAAGGGTATCTCCCTCTGCAACATTTGATGGCTCGACATCTTCTCCTGGTGTCTGAATAGGGTCGGCGACGGTCTGGTCCGGGGTAGGATCAACTTCGGTTAGACCCTGGGATGGACCGATCTCGGCTTCAATGGCAGCTTGAGTGTCTCGGCGAACAATCTGGAGATCTTTGGGTTCCACGACACGGCATCCAGTAGATCGTCCTAGCGAACTGGCGAAACTTGGAAAATTTGTCCTAGCTTTGCCCATTGCTGTTTCGATAGGGATACGAGTGATAAACTCCCACCGACGATTGTTCCCGGTTAGCAAAGCGTCTCTGACAGGGAGATAGTTTGGAGCTAGGCGCGTTGCACAAAACGGACGATCTGGAAGCAAGACAAGAAAAAGTTAAAACTGGTCAGAGGTGCCGAAGTCAATTAAAATATACTAGAAATATAAGTCTACCAGGATTTTCATTCCACACTTTCCGCTGAAAATCCAACGGATTAGCGAGTGAGTACTGGTCGACACAGACGTAGAAGTAGTGGTCCACATACTTCTTGAATTTGTTCACTTTTTTACCGGCAAGGAAATTGTGTGCCGGCCTCATATTCACTTCCCAGCGGTGCAGACTCTTTGATAACTTAAAACTGGATAGTTGTTCAAAACATTTATTTCCAATGTTGACTCCGACTTCGGCTGCTACGGTAAGGGCGGCCATAAAGTTACAAATGGCTCCGGCTACGAACTGGCAGATTGCTATCCTCCGTCTTTGGGCGTAAAGTGATATCAATTCTGGGATTGGGAACAGGAGGCGACACTCGGTAAAGTAACCCTCGTACAAGCATATATACCCTTCCGGGGGGTTCCAGGGGCGTTGGTCCTCTCGCGGAATCAAAATTGTGACGTTGCTGTTAAATAAACCACACGAGTTCAGCATGTCGTTCACAGTTTGGGTCGAACTCGAACTCTTTTTGCCTCCAATTCGTCCTTCATGGTCATACAAGGGATCGATATCTTCGATCGAAAATCCTAGGGGTACGAACCGATCTTCTTCTTGTGAAAGTACTTCCGGAGTCAGTTCGGTATTCACCCCTTCGTGACGAACTGATGATGGCAAGGTTGGGTTCACCTGTGAAGATGAAGCTCCCGTTGAACAGCGAACCAGGTGTGGTGGGACTTCGGAGGCCGGTCTACTTGACTCCCCGATCTGCGCGGATCGTTCAGGGTTGAGAGTTCTTCGTTTGGAAGTATGACGAATTAGTTGCTCGCTTTCGATTTCTGGCGAAGAGGCAGGTTCCGATGTGCTCGCCATATCCTGAGTTCGGAGAGTGCGGAAGAAAAGTGGAACAACAAAATAAATACAAAGAGAGATCGGAGCAGATTACCTGTCGTTGTTGGCGGAAAATGACAAATGACGAGAGAAGAGGCGTATTTATAGATCCGAGTGGGCGGTAACCCTACGAAAAGTAATTATGACCTACGCGACTCTTCAAATTCCGGGCTAGCGGATGTGACACGAACGACACGTGTCGTCCGAACAAATCGCGACGAGATGATGCGGAGATCCGGGTAAAATCAATAAAATCTTTATGGTTCAGATCGGATATTCTCCTTCTATAGTTCAAAACATTCGAATTAAATTTCGAATATTCAGAACTGGGGGGGGGGACTAATTGTTGGTGCGGGATTCAGCACCCCCGACATACCGAGCTAAACCAGAAATATTAATTGACTATTTAACCGGGAATCCGGTTAAGGGTTCAATTAGGTCACAAGAAGTCAATTCGGATGAAGTGTAATCTTGGAGAAGAAGAAACCGACTTCTACTTCGGTGCGGCGGCCGACTCAAGGAATAAGGCAGTTTTCCATACCTCACTTCGTCCGATAAGGAAAGTTAATATATTTAGCGATCTACGAACATGTATAAATAAGGGGAGACTTCTCCATTGTAAATCATCCAGAATCCAATACAATAATTGAGTTCTCTCCCTGTTCTTAGCAATAAAACCCTAATTTCTTTGAGTCTTATTTCTTTACTTCTAATTTCAAGGCTTATATCTATTTTCTAGAGAGATTACCCTAGTGAATTTGTTTCTCCTCTCAAACAAATTCATTGTGGAAACCTAGTTTCTACAATAGCTAAGAATGCTTTCCTTTTAATAGTATAGATTTGAGCACAATAGTGATTGTTTTTAGATATGCTTATTTTAGAACAAGAAACCGGTTATGTATACATCCATCTTAAGTTTTTTTTTTTTTTTTTTTTCAGTTCTGTTTTAATTTAAATAGATATGAAAAAAGCTTATGTATTTCTTTAACAAAAATTGTTTAATTTTAAAAGGAAAACAAAAAATTCTAAACACTTTTAAAAAGTTAAGAATTTTTCAAAACACCTGAATTGGATCATTACTTGTTTCAAAATTAAACTTTACCAAGATAATGAGAGTTTAGAAAATAAATTAAACTCCCATTCAAAAGTTTATGTCCTAATATGTTAGGAATTAGTGAATAAAGAACAAGACAAATTCAAAGAAGCGTGAAGGACTTTGAATGTACAATGGCCTGCAGCTTAGGTTGGCTTCCCGTAGCAAAACTCTCAGCCCTCTTAGTTTTACACTTTTTCGAACTCTTTGATTTACGGACGCACTTGATGTACAAAGTACTTTTTTGTTTTGAATATAATTTTACATTCATTCAAAAAAAAAAAAAGTGTGAAGGACAAGTAGTACCAGCTCATATGATGACTCACGTTCTGGACCACAATCTGCAGCTAACCGTTTTTGACGAGCCTGTAAAAGCAAAAGCAAAAGGTGCATTTGTCTTATTTGCTCCCTGCAAAGAAGGGCGAGTGAGGTCACTACAATAACGTCAAGGAAGAGGCAACTTTGTAGAAGCTGCTAGAAGGGAACTAGGGGTTACTGAGAAAAAATCTATTTAAAGTCAGTGTATATATGAGAGAGAGTAGTAGGTTAAGAAGTGAGAACAAAAACAAAGAGTAAACTTGTGTTTTATGTTCTTGGGGAAACAGAGAGAGAAACGAGAGGTTGAATCTTGTGAGCTTGTAAGGGGCTTAAAGGTTGAGAGATCTCTTTGTAGTGAACTCTATGATTAGTGGAATCTGGGAGTCAGATCCCGGCCCAGACGTAGCTTCCTCGTGAACGGAAGTGAACTGGGTAAACATTTGTTCGGTGTGCTCTGTTTCGTGTTCTGTTCTTGGTTCTACTGTGTTGTTAAGTCGTTGAGTGTTTTCTTTAAGAAACAAACTTAGTTGCATTCACAAAATCCTTGGTTTAAGCTTATTCAAGCTAAAGTCATCAACTTTAGCCTATGTTTAGCTTGTCAAATTGGTATCAGAGCTTTAGTTGCATTGTTTGGTGGTTCTGTAAGGTCCGCTCAAGCAAAAGAACCATGTCGTCGGCGAGGATGAGGTGGAGAATTTTGATGGACGTGGAGACTACACGCTATGCAAGGAGAAGCTCATGGCTCACATGGATATTTTGGGTCTTACGGTGGCTCTCAGAAACGCAGGTTTTGGTCTTAGATCCAGAAGAGACAAAGGGTTACGAAGATGGAACCAAGAGAAGGAGAAAGAAGCAAAGGAGATAGACAAGCTTCTAGAGGAGAAAAAGATAAAGGTGAGGAGCACAATAGTGTTGAGCGTTTCAGATCACGTGCTGAGGAAGATCAAGAAAGAGAAGACTACAGCTTCTATGATTAAAGGACAAATTGTACATGTCTAAGGGCATCTCCAACCCCACTCTATTTTAGAGTCAAAACTCTATTATAGAGCAAAATTTGCTCCATCCCTACTCTATATTTTCCTCTAAAATAGAGAAAATGATAGGATTACTCTATATATACAGCAACTCTATTCTCACCTCTATTTTTTTACACTAACTCTATTTTAGAGTTGAAAATAGAGTAATACATTGGAGCAAAACAATGCTCTATTTTAGAGTTACTCTATTTTAGAGAAAAAAATAGAGATATACATTGGAGATGGTCTAAAGCTCTTCCTAACCGTATCTATTTGAAGCAGAAGCTCTATGGTTTCAAAATGAACGAAAACATTTCTGTTGAAGCTAATATCGATGAGTTCCTTCATCTTATAGCTGATCTGGAGAAACAGGTGTTATAGTGTCAGATGAGGATCAGCTTATACTATTGCTTATGTGGCTTCCTAGGCAGTTTGATCAGTTAAGAGATACCCTGAAATATAGTACTGGAAGAACTAGGTTAACGCTAGATGAGGTTCTTGCTGCTATATACTCTAAGGAGCTAGAGTTTGGGTCAAATAAGAAGAGTATCAAGGGTGAAGCTTAAGTTTTGTACGCAAAAGACAAAACTGAGAAAAGAGGAAGGCCTGAGCATAAGAAGAAAGGAAACAAGAATAGATCCTGCTCTAAGTCTAAGAGTAGAAAAGGCTGCTGAACGTGTGGAGAAGAAGGACACTTCAAGAACGCAAGGCAAACCGAAGGATCATGGAAACAACAGCAAAGGTGAAGCTGCGATGGTGAAAGGAAGTTCAGCTGATGGTGCAGGTCTATATGTGTCTGAAGCATTACATTCTACAGATGTAAGTTTGGAGAATGAATGAATCATGGATACAAGATGCAACTATCATGTGACTCACAAGAGAGACTGGTTCGAAGAGATAAGTGAAGGCTGGAGGATCAGTGAGGATGGGAAACAAAACTACATCAAAGGTCAGAGGCATTGGGAATGTTAGAATCAGAAATGAAGATGGATCAACAGTTCTTCTCACACATGTGAGATACAGCCCTGATATGAACCGAAATATGCTATCTATGGGAACATTGGAAGAGCATGGCTGCAGTTTTGAATCCAAGAATGGAGTCCTCAAAGTAAAAGAAGAAGACCAGACCATTCTGGTGGGAAAAAGGCATGAGATACTATATCTTCATCAAGGAAGACCAGAAACTGGCCAGTCTCTCGCGGTTGAAAGAATACTTGATGATACAGTCTTGTGACACACGAGATTGGGCCACATAAGTCAGAAACACATTGAGATCTTCGTAAAGAAAGGGTTTCTTGACAAGAAGAGGATCTCAACCTTAACAATGTGTGAAGACTGTATATACGAGAAAGCATAAAGGGTCAGTTTTGTTTTAGCTACTCGTGGTACTAAAGAAAAACTTGACTATGTACATTCGGATTTATGGGGAGCTCCATCAGTTCCACTGTCTTTGGGAAGATATCAGTATTTCATCACGTTCATTGATGATTACTCACGAAAGACGTGGGTCTACTTCCTGAAGCACAAGAACGAGGCATTTGATAAATTTGTCGAATGGAGCACTTTGATGGAGAATCAAACAGAAAGGAAGATCAAGATATAAAGGACCGACAACGGTCTAGAATTCTGCAATCACTTGTTCAATGAGTTCTACAAGGAGAAAGGCATAGCGAGACACAGAACATGTGCATACAAGCCCCAGCAGAACGGTGTTGCAGAGAGAATGAATCAGACGATCATGGAGAAAGTAAGAAGCATTAAGTGATTCTGGAATGCCTAAGTGATTTTGGGCTGAAGCAATAACACAACAGTGATCTTGATCAACAAAACACCCTTGTCTGCAATAAATTTTGAGATTCATGACAAGAGATGGACAGGTAAGCCTCTAGTTTACAACTATCTAAAAAGATTCGGATGTGTTGCTTTTGTTCACTCAGATGAAGGTAAACTGGTACCTAGAGCCAAGAAAGGAGTTTTTTCTAGGCTATCCAGAAGGAGTGAAAGGTTACAAGGTATGGCTACTAGAAGAAAAGAAAGTTGCAATAAGTAGAAATGTGTTATTTCAAGAGAATGCAGTCTACAAGGATCTGATGTAGGGAAAAGAAAACTCAGAAGAAGAGACATCAAGCGGTTCTCTGGATATTGATCTTGAAGATACTGGTGATACAAGCTTGGGTGGAGATATTCCAGAAGAAACAGGATCCCTGGGAGATCACTCACCTGTTCAAGATGGTCACCAAATAGAGGAGAACGAGGTTCCCGAAGATCCAGAAAATGATTCACCTGAGTGTTATCATCTGGCCCGAGATAGAGAAAGAAGACATATCACTACTCCTATGAGATTTGATGTGGAAGGCTATTTTGGTGAAGAAACAGACGATGAAGACAAATTTGATGGAGAGGCTATGGTCACCACAGTTGATGGAGACACTGCAAAACCTGCAAACTATCAAGCGGCACTAAGAGATGCTGATTGGGAATTATGGAAAGGTGGAATGCTCGAAGAAATGGATTCTTTTTTGAAGAATCACAAATGGACTGCAGTCATACCTCCTAAAAAAACGAATTATCGGCTGCAAGTGGATTTTCACCCGTAAGCCTAGGATTTCTGAAGTTGAAAAGCCGAGATTCAAGGCTAGGCTTATTGCTAAAGGGTATGCACAAAGAGAAGGTGTAGATTACACTGATGTTTTTGCACCAGTGGTAAAACATGTGTCTATGAGGATCTTGTTGGTCATTGTTATAGAAGAGGATTATGAGTTGGAGCAGTGATACGTCAAAACTGCATTTTTCATGGAGAGTTAGAAGAAAATATCTATATGGAGATCCCTGAAGGTTTTGAAAGTCAGTTTCAGCCAGGACAAGTGTGTATACACAACAAGTCACTATACAGCCTGAAACAGTCACCGAGAAAATGGAATCAAAAATTTGATAGTTTTATGACTGACATTGGTTTTGAGAAGAGTGCTAGAGACAACTGTGCTAACATCAAAACCCTTGAGGATGGTTCTAAGGTTTACTTGCTCATCTATGTTGATGACATGTTGGTGGCAGCAAAAGACATGAGTGTGATTTCAAGTTTGAAACAAAAACTCAGTGAAAGATTCGGAAATGAAAGACTTGGGAGCAGCAAAGAAGATTCTTGGCATGGAGATCATAAGAGACCGAGAAAGAAGGTATAAGATTACATCCACCGGTCCCCCTTCTGATAAGGTCATTTAAAGAAAGGTGTATGATCGGAGGGTTTTCTGTACCGGAGAAGACAACACTTCTTGTTAATGGTTATGCTATGATGAGAGATCCTGAATACTGGGACGATTCTCTAGTGTTTAAGCCAGAGAGGTTTCTAACTTCTTCAAGCAAAAAAGATGAGATAAGAGACGAAGTCCTAAAATACATTCCTTTCGGGAGCGGCAGAAGAGGCTGTCCTGGAGCAAATCTAGCTTATGTCTCTGTAGGAACCGCGATTGGAGTGATGTGTCAATGCTTTGATTGGAAGACCAAAGAAGATAAGGTCAACATGGATGAGGCTGCTGGAAAAATAACCTTGACCATGGCTCATCCTCTTAAGTGCACTCTTGTTCCTCGAACCCTAATCCGTTTAACTTCAAGTATGCAAATTCCCATTTCCTGACTTCTTATGTTTTTTTTCTAGGTCTCATACTTAAACACCTTCCCCGGTTTGTTGGTTACCTCTCGTTTGTTGTATAAAACTTAAACATTTGGTTTGGTTCATAATATCCTTCTTTCAAGTAGAGAGAAGAGCACTTTACTTCTTAAACTTTCATTTAATTTAAAGATACCATGACAATAATCTAGTGGTTTGTATTAGGGTCGTCAACCATGAATTTACAATGTAACGGTTTTACCATAAGTTTACTAAGGTGTATGTAGTACCATGAGGATTTGCTCAATTCAACTTGCCCAAAGCAGATTCTAATTAAACTCACAATGAATTGAACCTTGGAGGATTTATATAATTTTTGTTATTATTTATATTTTATATTGTATTTGTTTGTAAAATATTGTATGTTTTGTAAATAGAGGAATAACTAAATTTCCCGACCGTTTGTGCTGCTAAATATTTATATTAATTTTTTAATCCGCAATATACTTCATAACCATTTTTTATTATATTTAGTTTGTTTTGTTTAGTATTTGAGATTCTATTTTGAGTTTTAATTACTATAACAAAAAAATAAGAGCTCTAAATACATAGTAAGTCATTTATACTCTATGATTAAGTCACATTTTTCCTAATGATTTAATTATATTACACAATCTTAGTTAAATCAACTTAATTTTTATATGTCAAATATTCAATATTAATAGTGTTGACAAATAATAAAATGAGGATTTAACCCTTATGAGCACAAACTTAATGATATTTTATCAATTCCAACATGTCCTCTTTATAAGCCATCTACTATATGACCATATTATATAGTATTTTAAAAACTTTTAATTTTACATATCCGTAATATTATAAATTTATTAAGTTTAAATATTAATTATAATATTTAAATAAATGTGAATCAAAAATTTTCTTACGTTAAGAATCAAACCTCACATGTTTTGGAAAACAAAATAGGAATCAAAGTGTTGTTTTCTTTGTTTGCAAAAAATTCAGAGATAGAATATCTTCAATACATAATAGAAGGTGTGGTTAAATATATCATAGTTTCTGTTTCTATATTGATTCTGCTGTATTTTTTTAATTGGAATAGTATGTAAAATATTTAGGAAATAAAATCTGAAGTAATGTTATTTTTGGAAAAATTTTAGAGATTAACTTTGTAAATAAATACAAATAAAAGGGTAGAACCCAAAATGTACTTAAAAAATGTATATATAGATAGATGAATATTTTACGTGCTCATATCTATTAGTATATTAGAGGGGTTTTGACAAAACTAAATCAGTATAATAAAACTAAAATAAGACTTTAATGCGTTAACAAATCAACTTTTTAAACTTTTGTTATGTGTGACAACTGAAAAGTGACATATCATTGAAATTCTAACCAACACCGGTTGAATCGTGACCCGAGTGGATCTCATACAAATTTCGGCATATATTTAAACCGAAATAACTTAGAAAACATGCTAGTTCGAGATCGGCTGGAAAGTGATAATTTTAAAAAATACCTCGTGGTGCGAGATTCATCCTAATACTTATTAATTGATGTTGCAAGTTGCCATCTTGAAAGTGATAAAATTAATTTGATCATTAGCGTGGTAGGGAACATTTAGATTAATTGGTACACGAAAAGACTATCACGAAGTCAAAAAGAAAGAAGAAAAAAGGACTAGATCCAAACTCCCATTGTTTCACGTCCTCATCCACAAAAGATGCATTTTATTTAGATAATAAATAAAACATAATCATTCATTATATTCATGGATTCTTGATTAATGAATACTCACTATATTTCATCTACCTTTACACTTTGAGCTGTAATGGTAGCAATTGTCAGCATTAACGTTCAAAACTGCTTCATATTTATCCTCCTATGCCTCTTCTTCAAGAAAATAAAGGTTGGCTATATATGATCTTCCTCCGAGAAAATAAATTCGTCTCCACCGATCATTGGTCATTTTCATCATCTTCATCTTTAAGTATGGATCTCTACTCTATCTTCGTATCTTCGACGTTCTCCATAGTACTCGTCTCTTCTTCCTCAATAGCCTATGAGATCTTTAGGGCACAAGGCGTTAACATTTCCACTCGCAACCTCCCTAGTCCGATCCCTACGAATGAAGGGTCTCTCTTCTTCGGATCCTTCCCCTTTGTCACCGCACCGTACGGAGAATACTGGAAGTTCATAGTTACCCAAAATATTAACCAAAACTCAAATTTTTAAATTATATAAACCTTTCAAAATTTGTTTTTTTGAGTACAAAAATTGTAATGGTATATTTGAAAATAACACTTAGTGGTGGTACTTTTAAAACAAACTTAGTTTAGTAATATTTTACGGTATTTCCCTTCTAAATATATACATATGCATAGATTCAAAATGAACATGTATGATTTGAACATGGATGTAGTAAAAAAACATCTGAATTGATTACTATCTATATGTTACATAATAGAAAAGATTCCATATGTCGGTTATTCCACATTCTCCCAAAAACAAATAATGTAATTTAGATTATACGTAAAGCATTATCAGATTGTACTCATAGATACGTTAAACTATGTTATTAAATTAGTAATTTGCTCATTAGTGTGGTACGGAACTTCTAATTGATTGATATAAGAAAATACTAGATCCAAATTTTCATTGTTTGAGGTTCTTCCACAAAAGAAGCATTTTATTTCGGTAATAAATAAAGCAAAATCATTCATTATATATTCATGGATTCTTCATTAATGAATATTCACTATGTTTCAACTACCTTAAAACTTTGAGCAGCAATGGAAGCAATTGTAAGCATTGATGTTCAAAACTGCTTCATCTTCATCCTCCTATGCCTCTTCTCGATCTTCTTTTACCTTCTCTTCTTCAAGAAAATAAAGGTTGACTATAATCTGCCTCCGAGCCCTCCGTCTCTACCGATCATTGGTCATCTTCATCATCTCCTCTCTCTTCTAGCCCACAAGTCTTTCCAGAAACTCTCTTCCAAGTATGGACCTCTCCTCTATCTTCGCGTCTTTAGTGTCCCCATTGTACTCGTCTCCTCTCCATCAATAGCCTATGAGATCTTTGGGGCAAAAGATGTTAACGTTTCCACTCGCAACTTCCCTATGCACGAAGGGTCTCTCTTCTTCGGATCCTTAGGCTATGTTAACGCACCTTACGGAGAATACTGGAAGTCCATGAAGAAGCTCATCGTCACTAAGCTCCTTGGGCCTCAAGCACTCAAGAGGTCACAAAGTGTCCGTGCAGAGGAGTTAGAGCGGTTTTACTTAAACCTACTAGATAAGGCGAGGAAGGAGGAGAGCGTTGAGATTGCTGAGGAAGCTATGAAGCTAATTAACAACACCATCTGCAAGATGATTATGGGGAGGAGTTGTTCGGAGGAGAACGGTGAAGCAGAGAGAGTTAGAGGCTTGGTGACCAAGTCAGATGCCTTGGCGAAGAAGCTTTTCTTGGCAGCCATCTTGCCCAAACCGATTAAGAAGATAGGGATCTCACTCGTCAAAAAGGAGTTAATGGATGTTTCTCGCAAGTTTGACGAGGTGTTAGAGGAGATTCTTTTGGAAAACAAAGAGAAACTAGAGGAGCATCAACAAGGTACTGGCATGATGGATGAGCTGTTGGAAGCTTATGGAGTTGAAAGCGCAGAGTATAAAATCACTAGAGACCATATCAAGTCTTTCTTTGTGGTAAATGTTCATCTATTATGTGTACTTATGCGAACACGATTGGTTTGTCTTGACTAAGAAATATTTTCTACCGTAGGATCTTTTTATTGCAGGCACTGACACCTCCACGCACACTATACAATGGATCATGGCTGAGATCGTCAACAATTCCTACATTCTTGAGAGACTGAGAGAAGAAATTGATTCCGTTGTAGGGAAAACAAGGTTGATTCAAGAAACTGATCTACCGAACCTCCCTTATTTGCAAGCGACGGTCAAAGAAGGGCTAAGATTGCACCCACCAATCCCTCTTGTGGTAAGGACGTTTCAAGAAAGTGTAAGGTCGGAGGCTTTTATGTACCGGAGAAGACAACACTTATTGTTAATGGTTATGCTATGATGAGAGATCCCGAATACTGGGAATATCCTCAAGAATTTAAGCCTGAGAGGTTTTTAGCTTCTTCAAGATCAAGCCAAAAAGATGAGATAAGAGACGAAGTCCTAAAGTACATTCCTTTTGGAAGCGGAAGAAGAGGCTGTCCTGGAGCAAATCTAGCTTATGTCTCTGTCGGAACCGCGATTGGAGTGATGGTGCAATGCTTTGATTGGAAGATCAAAGGAGATAAGATCAACATGAATGAGTCTGCTGGAAAAATAGCGTTGACCATGGCTCATCCTCTTAAGTGCACTCTTGTTCCTCGTAACCCAAGCCCAGTCCCTTTAACTTCAAGTATGCAAATTCCCATTTCTTGACTTTCTTTTGTTGTTTATCTTAATCTCATGTTTAGACATCTTCTCTGGTTTATTGGTTACATCTGGTTTGTTGTGTAAACCTTTTATGCATTTGGTATGGTTCATAATTTCCTTCTTGTAAAACAGGGTATCGATTGTAGAATGTTTTCTTGTCTTGTTTATTCAGACTCTCAAGTATATATACATACAGAAAATATCTAGTTACCAAACTAAGAAGATTGCATCTTATCAATGCTAACCTTTCTCCCCAAGCTAAATTTTACCAAAACTTATACACATAATATACAGTAATTACTCTCTCTAACACCCCCCCTCAAGTTGGAGCATACGAATTGTAAATGCCCAACTTGGACAGCATTAAATGAAACTCAGTCTGGCCTAATGATTTGGTAAAGATATCGGCCAACTGATCTTTAGTATGCACCTTCTTGGTCCGTATTGTCCCATTCATGATTGCATCTCTTATACAATGACAGTCGACCTCCACATGCTTCGTACGTTCATGAAAAACAGGATTTGCGGCTATATGCAGTGCTGCCTGATTGTCACAATGTAACACCATTGGTTCGGTGTGACTCACACCAAAATCTTTGAGCAACGCCTTCAACCACTGCAGTTCGCATACCGTAAGTGCCATGGACCTATACTCGGATTCAGCCGAGGATCGAGAGGTGACACTCTGTTTTTTCGTTTTCCACGACACCGGAGAATCACCGAGAGTTATGAACCAACCACCAACAGATTTACGAGACAAAGGACATCCAGCATAATCCGCATCACACCATCCCACTAACTGTAATTTTGAATCAGACTTCAACAATATACCTTGGCCTGGTGTTCCTTTCAAATAATGGACTACTCGCAAAGCACTGAGCCAATGATCGTGACGAGGCGCCTTCATGAATTGCGAGAGAACATTAACAGCATATGCCAAATCAGGGCGTGTTGCTAACAAATAAAGCAACCGTCCCACCAGACGTCGGTACTTCTCAGGATCAACCATAAGCGGAGCTTTAGAGAGACCAAGCTTATCTTGTTGTTCCAAAGGTGTGTCAGCAGGCTGCGCTCCCAACAAGCCAGCTTCATTGATGATATCAAGAGTATATTTTCTTTGACATAAGAAGATACCCTCCTTGCTTCTTGCAACTTCAATACCGAGGAAATATCTCAAAGGATCTAGATCTTTCATGTGGAAACACTCACCCAAATATCCTTTAAAACTTGCTTATCTCGACAGAAACATTGCCTCCAATGATCAGATCGTCGACGTAAACCAAAATATATATCTCAGAGTTTCCTCGTCGCAAGTGAAACAGAGAATAATCAGCTCACGACTGACAAAAACCATACTCAAAAAGAGCTCCACGCAGCTTTGTAAACCAACATCGTGGTGATTGCTTCAAACCGTAAATCGACTTCTTCAGTCGACACACCATGTTCTTACCTCCTGTTCGAAAACCAGGTGGTAATGTCATATAGACTTCTTCTTCTAGATCTTCATGCATAAATGCGTTATGCACATCCATTTGATTCAATTCCCAGTTCTTCGCCGCAGCAATCTCCAAGAAGATCCGAACTGTCGACATTATAACAACAGGTGCAAAAGTCTCTGTATAATCAACTCCTTCTTTCTGTCGATTTCCAAGTGCAACTAGACGAGCTTTGAACCTCTCAATCGTCCCATCAGAGTTGTACTTAATTTTAAACACCCACTTACAACCGATAGCCTTTTTGCCCGGAGGAAGTTCCGTCAGATCAAACATCTCGTTTAGTTCCATTGCACCAACTTCATTGGACATAGCAACTCTCCAACGTTTATCCACCACTACTTCTCGAAATGTCTCTGGTTCCGTATTCTCACTCACTGTGGCAAGAAAAGCAAGAAATGGAGCAGAAAAATTGGTTGCATCGAGATAATCAGATAATGGATATAAACTGTTGTCATCGGATTCAACCTTGATGATAGTATTCATCACATAATCTTTAAATTTACTTGGCGGTTTTGTCGCTCTCAAACCAGGCCCGAGCCTTTCCACAGGCTCACGATTTTCAACTTCACCATCTTCATTTTCTGATTCACTATCTTGAAGAACAACAATCTCCTCTGTTTGTTCTTCTCGAAGATCTTCTGTGTTAGGACGAGGATGGTCCTCTGTTTCAAGAACCAGATGTTCCTCTGTTTCGACATGAGAAGGATCCTCTGTTTCAACTTTCTGAAAATCGCTCTCTTGCACGATCTGAGGATCACGCAACTCCAATGATTCTTCCAAAACTTGTTCATTTTTATCCTCTTCTTCCCAGCCAAAATCCGAAATGGCGTCGTCAGCTCTCATCTCTACCGAGACTTCACTGCTCATCGGAAAAGCATTCTCAACAAAGACCACATCCCTTGATACAAACATTTCTTCTGTTTCCAAGTCAAACATATTCCATCCCTTCTTACCAAAAGGATAACCCAGAAAAATGCATTTTCGACTGCGAGCTTCGTACTTGTCCCCTCCACGACGTTGCTTGTGCGCAAAAGCCAAAAAACCGAACACTCGCAAGTTTTCGTATGCTGGAGCCTTATTATAAATAAGCTCATATGGAGTTTTCCCTTTTAACAACCGTGACGGAGTCCGATTGATGAGATACGCAGCAGTCAGTACACTCTCTCCCCAAAACTTCGCAGAAAGTGATGATTGAAACAACAAGGCACGCGCCACATTCAGAATGTGTCGATGCTTTCTTTCTACTCTCCCATTTTGTTGTGGTGTCCCAACACACGACGTCTGATGTATGATTCCCATCCGTTGGAACTCAGACGCGAGGCACATAAACTCCGTGCCGTTATCACTCCGCACAACTTTGATATCCTTGTTGAATTGTCTTGACACCAATGACACAAAGTTCATCAAGGTTTCTTTTACTTGTGACTTTTCTCGCAACAGATAAACCCAAACTCCTCTCGAGAAATCATCCACAATGGTCAGAAAATAGTAAGAATTGCACAGAGTTGGACGTCGATATGGACCCCATAAATCAACATGTATCATATCAAAAACTCCATCACTTTTATTATCACTGGTATGAAAAACCTCACGGCAATGTTTAGCCTTTAAACAAATGTCACAAACTGAAAAATCCTTATTCCTATTACCAACAACAGAAAGCAAATCAAAAACACCATTGGAAGGATGCCCAAGCCTCTGATGCCAAAGGTCTTCAGCTCCATCTTTATTCAAATGCAAAACTCGAAACTCTCTCAAACGACGGAAGAAATACAGTCCATCCTTAAGTTCTCCTGCTCCAGTCACACTCCTCGTTATACGGTCCTGAATCACACACCCCTTATTAGCAATCTGCATTACTACATCTAAATCGGCAACAAGTTGTGATACAGATATCAAGTTGCATTTCAGTCCTGGCACAAACAATACATTTTTCAGTTCAAACTCATCATCAAAACTCACTGTTCCCTTTTCTTTTGCCAAACTATTCTCTCCATTTGGCAACCCTATTGTACACGGCAGTATATATTTTCTGTCTAACAACAAATCACTAAAACCTGTCATGTGATTTGTAGCTCCAGTGTCTATGACCCAATAAAGTGAGAGAGACTTACCACTGAGACGAGGTGTGTTTCCCTTACTGCTCTCAAGGAGTTTCACGAGTGTCCCCCATTGCTCGTTTTTAACCCTGTATAGCCACTCCTCTCAGCTTCCACACTCGACTCGGCTCCATCTTGTGCAACCATCACGTTTGCACGAGCCATACCGCCACGTCCTCTTCCGGTTCCTTGGCGACCTCCTCCTCGTGCAAAGCTTCCAATGCCTCGAGGTCGCTCACTCCACCACTCAGGATACCCGATCACTTGAAAGCAAGTATCCGCTGTGTGTCCAGATTTCTTACACACTGAACACACCATCTTTCCCTTTTCTTCTTTCCCACTCGTGTGTTGTCCTCCTCGGACTGCGAATGCTACTTGTGTGTTCTCTTGTTCCCTTCCTCTCATGACAGTATTCACTCGCTCCACCGACTTCACTTTTGAGTATACTTGATTCATGTTTGGAAGAGGATCAATGCTGATGATCGAAGTTCTTACTCCTCCATATAAGGCCGTGTCAAGTCCAAGAAGGAATTGATGAATTCGATCATCCTCTTTCTTCTTCTCCAGTTCGACGTTGATATTGCAGGAGCATCCTCCACATTTGCAAGCTATGACCTTGTCATAATTTGCCAAGTCTTCCCACAGCATCTGCAGCTTCCCATAGTATTCAATCACACTCATATTTCCTTGGCAGCAATGAGCAAGTTCTGCCTTAATCTCTTGAATTCTTGGTCCATTTGCTTCAGAGAAACGATCTTTGATCTCCATCCAAAGCTCCTTTGGATCTTCCTTGTTTCCCAGAGTTCTTCTCACCTTTGGATCTATTGTGTTGAGAATCCAAAGTGTCACCATCGACTTCGCCGATAACCAATCTTCATAGTCGGCTTCATCTTCACTCGGTTTTGAGACAGTTCCGTCAACAAAACCATATTTCTTCTTGACTTGCAGTGCAGTCCGCACCGCCTGAGCCCACTCATCAAAGTTGTCTCCGTTAAATTGAACTTGCGCTATGATCGCGCCAGGGTTCTTGGTTGGTGCCAGTTGGAACGCTGAAACTACCGGCTTCGAACCTTCTGTCTTCATGATCGCCTTTGTCTCCTCTGACATTTTTAATCTTTAATCTTTCTAGCCAAATGGCTCTGATACCATATTAAACAGGGTATCAATTGTAGAATGTTTTCTTGTCTTGTTTATTTATGACTCTCAAGTATATATACATACAGAAAATATCTAGTTACCAAACTAAGAAGATTGCATCTTATCAATGCTAACCTTTCTCCCCAAGCTAAATCTTACCAAAACTTATACACATAATATACAGTAATTACTCTCTCTAACACTTCTTTTAAGTATATGGAAGAACACTTTAGTTCTTAAGCTTTCATCACTTAATTTGAAGCTACCGCGAATATAATCTAGTGGTTTTACTAGTGTCGAGAACCATAAATATACGATTTAAACGGTTTATTTCATGTATGAGGTTTCGTTTCACGATATCTTTGTCGTAATGTTGGATAACTGAATATTTCCAAATCATATTCAATACTAATAGACGTATTCAGTGGTCATTTTTAGGCATGCTCATTTCAGAACAACAAGCCGTATCCATCGATTTTTTTATAATTCTGTTTCAATTTAAATAGATATGAAACAAGGTTCATGTCTTTCCCGTATCGGACCATTATACTCTCCGACCTTCGAAATTAACACGTCTTGTCATTTTGGAAGATAGAAAAGTTTTGCAAAGTTATAAATTAATGATTTGAACTTCTTAATTTGTTTCATTATTTAGAAGAAAAGATTCCATCTGTCTGTATTCCACGTTCTTCCAAAAATAAATCATTTTTCTTTAGGTAATTTGTAAAGCATGATCATATATTATATTCATGGATTATATATTTTTTTCATTATATTCATGGATTATTGATAAACAAGTTCTCTATCTTCTTTTCTTTTCACTTTGAACAACAATGGGAGTAATGAACGTTGACTATCAAAACTGTTTCATCATAATCCTCCTCAGCCTCCTTTCGTTCCTCTGTTACTCTGTCTTCTTCAAGAAACCAAAGAATGACTTCAAATTTCCTCCGAGCCCTCCATCTCTACCGATCATTGGCCATCTTCATCTTTTCCTCTCTTTTCTAATCCACAAATCTTTACAGAAACTTTCCTCCAAGCTAAGTATGGACCTCTACTTTATCTTCGCGTCTTCAATGTCCCCATAGTGCTCGTTTCTTCTTCCTCAGTAGCTTATGAGATCTTTATATCGCAAGACGTAAACGTTTCCTCTCGCAATCTCCCCACGAACGAGGGGTCTCTGGTCTTCAGTTCCCTCGGCATCGTGACAACACCTTACGGAGATTACTTTAAGTTTATCAAGCACTCGAAAGGTCACAAGGAGTCCGTGCAAAAGAGGTAGAGCATTTTTATTCAAATCTACTAGATAAGGCGATGAAGAAGGAGAGCGTTGAGATTTCTGAAGAAGCTATGAAGCTAGTCAACAATAGCATATGCCACATGATTATGGGGAGGAGTTGTTCAGGGGAGAATAGTGCAGCAGAGAGAGTCAGATGCTTGGTGAAAAAGACAGATGCCTTGGGGAAGAAGCTTTTCTTGGCGGCCATCTTGCGCAAACCGCTTAAGAAAATTGGGATCTCACTATTCAAAAAAGAGTTAACGGATGTTTCTCGCCAGTATGACGAGGTGTTAGAGAAGATTCTTGTGGAAAACAAAGAGAAATTGGATCAGGAGGATCAACAAGATACTGGCATGATGGATAAGTTGTTGGAAGCTTATGGAGAAGAAAACGCAGACTATAAAATCACTAGAAACCATATCAAGTCCTTGTTTGTGGTAAATGTTCCTTTTTCTTTTGACAAGTTAAGCGAACACAATTGGTTTGTTTTGACTAAGAAATGTTTGCTGCTGCAGGATCTTTTCGTAGCAGGCACTGACACGTCGACGCACACTATACAATGGATCATGGCCGAGATCATCAACAATTCCAACATTCTTGAGAGGCTGAGAGAAGAAATTGATTCTGTTGTAGGGAAAACAAGGTTGATTCAAGAAACTGATCTACCTAACCTCCCTTACTTACAAGCGATCGTCAAAGAAGGGCTAAGATTGCATCCGCCGGTCCCCCTTCTGATAAGGTCGTTTCAAGAAAGGTGTATGATCGGAGGCTTTCATGTACCGGAGAAGACAACTCTTCTTCTTAATGGTTATGCTATGATGAGAGATCCTGAATACTGGGACGATCCTCAAGAGTTTAAGCCAGAGAGGTTTCTATCTTCTTCAAGATCGAGCAAAAAGGACGAGATAAGAGACGAAGTCCTAAAATACATTCCTTTCGGGAGCGGAAGAAGAGGTTGTAGAAACCGCGATCGGAGTGATGGTTCAATGCTTTGATTTGAAAATTAAAGGAGATAAAGTCAACATGAATGAGGCCGCCGGAGCAATGACATTGAGCATGGCTCATCCTCTTAAGTGCACTCTTGTTCCTCGAACCTTAATCCCTTTAACTTCAAGTTTGTAGATTCTACATTGTACATTATGAGTTCTTGACTTTCTTCTGTTTTTTTTTGGTTAAAAAGTCTTATGGTCCGGTGTATTTGTTACCTTTGCTTTAGTTCAATTTGGTTTTATGTCTGGTTTGTTGTCTAAACTTCAACATTGGTATGTTTCATAATTTTTCCTTCTGTATAAGAAAATACTTTATAACTTCTTAAATTTTCATAATTTAATTTAAGTTACTACAACTATAAAAGTCAACTAGATGAAGCACGGGTTGAAATTCATTTTATTTATATTGTAATTTTTATATAAAATATATTTATGTGATTGTTTTTAAAAGCTTTTTTGGATAAAACATTATTCAATAAAATCATATGCTAAATATGATTGATTGAAAAAAGACACATATTTGTATTTTTTTATATTTTAGATAAGTACCCGTGCTATAATACTGGTTAAATTTTATTTTATACAAATTTTGTATATTTTCTATTTTAAAATAAAATTTTAATATGTTGTATTAGTTTATGTATGTGAAGTTATTCAACAATGTATATTCTACCTCATGATTTGAATGTCACTATAAGACATAATTTTGTAAATTTGGTTTATTAAAAGCGAGTTATTATATTATGAGTAGTTTAATATATTGTTATACTTTTTGTTTAATATACTTGGTTTCTTGAAATTCTTTCATATTATAGTGATATATTATTGACACTGCTATAACAAATCAATTTAGAGTGTTTATAGTTTCTAACATTTATATCAAGTTTCAATATTTTAAAAATATTTCAAAATAAATTATTTAAAGTTTTATTATATTATATAAAATTATAAAATTCAACAAAAAAGTATAAATTTGAATTTAAATATTCAATTTTGACCCGTTACTTAGTAAATTTTTTAATTCAATAGATATTATTTTTAAAGAATAATATTACTAAAACTTGAATATTTTATAGATTGAACCATTTATATTTGTTTTTTTAAAAATTCAACTTATGGAAATAAAACAATTTTTTAATTATAATAAATAATATGATAATTTATATGTTTCACAAAATAGACTCATATATAAAAAAGAGAGGTCTAACATAATAATAATTAACAAATTAATATGTTAAGTTAGATATTAAAAGATTTTAGAGAAATACCCTAGAATAGCACACTTTTAAGTTTTTCTTCCAAATCTAGCACACATGATCAAATTTCCCAAAACTAGCATTTGTATATTAAGATTATTATTTAACAATTTTTTTTTCTCTAAAATCAACTTCCCGATTTTAGTTCTCAAAGCTCGAAGATTCTGAACTGAGATCTTCATATCTTTTCAATTAAGTGACAAATCGATCAACTGAAACCAATCCAATAATAATCCACATTAATAGCATCTTCATTTACCAGCTCGAAGATCAGAGTTTTTAATTTAAACGGCACTTCTGTCATCTACAATAGTGAACACGGCGGCGGATAATCCTCTGAGTACAATTACGGCGGATGATTGGGGGAAAGTATTGGCGGTTCTGTTTGATATGGACAGTGACGGTGTGCTTTGTAACAGTGAGGAGCTTTAGACATGCCGCCGTTGATGTAGTTTGCTGAGATGAGAGTTAAATTCAATGTGGATGATTTGATTCCTCTTACGGGAACAAGTAAAAAGCTTTGGTAAATAATTGTTTGAATCTGTTTTCATGTTAATGTGTGTTTAGATTGATTTTGTTGATTTTGTGGGTTGGGCAATGCACAGCTGAAGCCATGTCATAGAGTTGTATCTGACTATCTGCACGTTCAAGATGCAGCAGAGATGTTCATGATGTTTTAGGAAAACTTTCATGAATTTAAAAGGATCCTTCCTAAACATCATTTAAGCATTCCTGAATAATTTTTTTTATGAAAGCCATCATGAATTTTAAAAGATTCTTCCTAAATATAATTCAATCTTTCCTGAATAATTGTGTTTGTTGATTTAATTGTTTGAACCATGCGCAGATCACGCATGGTAGTATGCTCTGTCCTATATCATCATCCTGCAGTTCTGCAGAATATTTTTTCAGGTTGGTTAAAGGGTTCTGGGATCATTCCCTGTTTGATGATACCAATGTGTGAGTTTTATTATCCTACTCTTTTTGTACATCCATCACCTATATCAAATGGCTAAATGTCTGGAATCTCTCTCTTATGAGTTGTAATATTGGAACCAAAGATCTTGATGTCTCAAAGTAAAATCGTTGGGGGACATAGTTGGATTAGCGTTTGTAGAGAAGATGGTTTGTTATTACTACTATGTGTATCGATTGTAGAGATATGGTTTGTTATTACTACTATTACTCTTTTCAACATTTCTCTCGCTGGATTCAAGATGGTATAAGATTCATTGTCACCGATTGCATATGTTTCACAAGAGGAGTTAGAAGCAGCTTCGTTGGGAGATGTGTATGAGAAGATTGAAACTTTGACGGCTCAATTTGGAAAATGATGGACGAAAGCTTAGTACAGAGAAAAAGCTGAACGCGACGGTGAATTGAGCTGCAGAGATGGAACACGAATTGGATATGGGTCTTAGTTCGCTTAACTTAGAATTGGATCTGCTTTCAGACATTTAGGAAGACATTCATGAACTTCAAGGTCTTCTTCCTAAATGTTATGAAATCTTTCTTTAACTTAAGGAAATGTGATTTTAAATCTCTTTATTTATGTTTTGTCCTAGTTGCTCCATTAGTAAGGAGTAATGTATCACAAATCCACCAATGTTCTAACTTTAGGAAGGCATTCCAAACTTTCAAGGAGTTCTTCCTAACTTACTATTAAACTGACATCTCACATAAACTGAAGGTAAATAATAAGAATATTTCTCACAACACTCATATCAAATCATTTCAAGAACATTAAACCATTCATATGGATCAATTCGAAGTAAGGCCTCCCAAATTAGTTCTATCAAATCTCTTTTTATGTTTTCCCCAAGGATGTGTTTCATATACATTTTTATGTTATATTGGAATGAAAATCTTGACTTACTAGTTACACGCTCTAGTAAGGTTCCGACTTTTTGTGAGGACATGTGTATAACTTGTGTTTCCTTCATGAAAGCTTTCCTGAAATTCGAGAAATCATTCCTAAAACAAAAAATCATTCCTAAATATCTGAGAATCCTTCCTGAATGTTTGATTCAGACCTTCTTATATGTTTACCAGTGAAAACATAGCTACCTAGGAAAATATCCCAATCTTCAATACAAAACCTTCACAAATATGTTTTAAAACAAGTTTTATGGTGAAACCCATCCAAAATCCTAATAATAAATAAATATACATCATGTGAATACAAAGAATCAAACTGTAAATACTTCATACTCATTATGCACCAATTCCTTGTAAATGTCAATTGAAGCCTTCAATCTTGTATCTTCTGAGTACCGCTCGCCCTTACTTCGAGTGCTTTACTAGTAACTCATTCATATGAGCAATATGATGCAAGAGCTGAACTATCATTTGTTCGAAAAACAAAACATGTAAGTTAGCAACAACATTATGAAAAACGGTCAAGAATTGAGAAATCATGAAGATGTTTACTCAGTCCTAAAACTAGTAGCAAACTAAAGACCAACATACAACAAACGAAAAAAACCATGAAGCCAAAAAAAAATATTTATTGTTCTCTGATTATCAATCCTTATGTTCATCCTGAATTCCAAACTTTTTATGAAGTTCATTTTGAAGTTCAAGAACCCCTTCCTGAATTTTCATAAGATGAAAATAAGAACTATATAGCTAAAAGCATACGTGAAAACGAAACAGAGCAGAATATACTAATAAACAACAGTATGTGCAAGACCACCCTAGAAAAAAATAAAACATGATCATGAATTAAACCGAGAGAGAGAGATAGATACATTAGCACGCCTTTGACTTTAGCAAGAACGAGATCACCAAACTCTACAATAATCAAAACAATTATTTTCATAAAACAGTTGTAAAATATCACATCCAAACGTAAACCCCAAATGTAATCAATGTATAATGTTTTGAATCTTGAGCAGGAGTTACCAATATCAATGATTGAAGCTCTGAGTCAAATACACACCACAAGGCACATATAGAAGCGTTTCATTGTTGATATTACAGTTTCCTATCCAATCAATTGTGGCATTGACTGTGTTGTTGTTCAAGGTTGTTCTGTCACAAAAACCTCCAAAACCCGAAATTGATAACATCTCGGTCATGTGCTTCATCAGAACTATACTAGAACATGTAATTGTATCTCCAAAAGAGATGGTGATGAAGACACATACCTTAGCAGGCCAAGCATGGAAGCCTTTTGACTTTAGCAAAAACAAAATTACCCAATCTTCAGGTCTCCTATCACCGTGTTTGTTCATTCTCCTTTCAAAGACTTCATCGTATCTAATCCAATTCACAATAAGGCAAAGCAACGAGATCGGCGACGAGAATACGTCCAGACAAACACGACAGCGGGAATACGTCCAGACAAACACGACGGCGAGAACACGACTAGGTGAACTTCGAACCCGACGGCGAGAACACGGCGACAACAACAGATCGGCGATGAGAATCGATTGACGAGACGTGTGGGATGGTTCAAGGTATTGGGGGAGTAAGGACTCGATTGGCTTATGAGATCATTTCATCATCACGCTTCATCGTTCTCTGTTCGTCGGTGAAAATGAGATTTCAGAAGTCTTTCTCTAGAGATAAAGATGGAATTTTTATTAAACAATTATTATTTTTAGTGATTTTAAGAATTAAATTAGAGTTTGTGTGCTAATTTTGGAAAGTAAAAGAAAATATGCTAGGTTTGGAAGAAAAACTTAAATATGTGCTATTTTTGTCAAATAGGTGGCGTGGCGATCGTGTGTCTTCTGAGCTGCAGCCACGGGCTGTTATGGTCAACACTTCCAGCTTAACTGTCTCTAATCTTTTCGAATAATATATGTTCAAAATACAAAAATAAATGTTAATATGTTTTTCACCAAAATAATAGTATATTTAGCATAAATATAGTCAACAGATATGTTCAAAATGCAGAAATAAATGTTATATCTTTTTGACCAAAATAATAGTATTTTTTTAGCATAAATATAGTCAAACAAATATGTCCAAAATACAGAAAATAAATGTTATATCTTTTCGACCAAAATAATAGTATTTTTTAGCATAAATCTAATCAAACAATATGTTCAAATACAGAAAATAAATGTTAATACATTTTCTTGACCAACATAAGATTTTTTTCGGCGTAAATGGGGAAAACATTTAATAGTAAAATTAAATATATTTGGTAAAATGAGTTTTACCAAGACTGCAAGAGTTATATATAAGTGGGGTCTTTCTTGAAGTTCCAAATTATATAACATATTTTTTTTTTAGTTAGCTTTATACAGCAAAAAAATATAATCATGGGTATCACAAAAGCTCTTGTGATCTTTTTTCATATTGTCATATTAGCAGTTTCGCTCTCCAACCATGTGGTTTTAACCTCAGGTATATTCAGCAACTTGTGTTTTTTTTTTGGGTTAAAACTTGTGTTTGTTGTTTGCAAATAAACATTGATCGATTTTAAAAGCAACTTAACATATGTAGATATTGATTTTGGATGTCCGTACATATATATTTAAAACATTCAAAATATTGGTTGGAATGTTATATATAATTTTACATATGTTTTGTGGGATTTTGTACGTGCAGAGACTGAAAAAAAAGAAATACTCTAGAATAGCATACTTTTAAGTTTTTCTTCCAAATCTAGCACACATGATCAAATTTCCCAAAACTAGCATTTGTATATTAAGATTATTATTTAACAATTTTTTTTTCTCTAAAATCAACTTCACGATTTTAGTTCTCAAAGCTCGAAGATTCTGAACTGAGATCTTCATATCTTTTCAATTAAGTGACAAATCGATCAACTGAAACCAATCCAATAATAATCCACATCAATAGCATCTTCATTTACTAGATTCTCGAAGATCAGAGTTTTTAATTTAAACGACACTTCTGTCATCTACAATAGTGAACACGGCGGCGGAGAATCCTCTGAGTACAATTACGGCGGATGATTGGGGGAAAGTATCGGCGGTTCTGTTTGATATGGACAGTGACGGTGTGCTTTGTAACAGTGAGGAGCTTTAGACTTGCCGCCGTTGATGTAGTTTGCTGAGATGAGAGTTAAATTCAATGTGGATGATTTGATTCCTCTTACGGGAACAAGTAAAAAGCTTTGGTAAATAATTGTTTGAATCTGTTTTCATGTTAATGTGTGTTTAGATTGATTTTGTTGATTTTGTGGGTTGGGCAATGCACAGCTGAAGCCATGTCATAGAGTTGTATCTGACTATCTGCACGTTCAAGATGCAGCAGAGATGTTCATGATGTTTTAGGAAAACTTTCATGAATTTAAAAGGATCCTTCCTAAACATCATTTAAGCATTCCTGAATAATTTTTTTTATGAAAGCCATCATGAATTTTAAAAGATTCTTCCTAAATATAATTCAATCTTTCCTGAATAATTGTGTTTGTTGATTTAATTGTTTGAACCATGCGCAGATCACGCATGGTAGTATGCTCTGTCCTATATCATCATCCTGCAGTTCTGCAGAATATTTTTTCAGGTTGGTTAAAGGGTTCTGGGATCATTCCCTGTTTGATGATACCAATGTGTGAGTTTTATTATCCTACTCTTTTTGTACATCCATCACCTATATCAAATGGCTAAATGTCTGGAATCTCTCTCTTATGAGTTGTAATATTGGAACCAAAGATCTTGATGTCTCAAAGTAAAATCGTTGGGGGACATAGTTGGATTAGCGTTTGTAGAGAAGATGGTTTGTTATTACTACTATGTGTATCGATTGTAGAGATATGGTTTGTTATTACTACTATTACTCTTTTCAACATTTCTCTCGCTGGATTCAAGATGGTATAAGATTCATTGTCACCGATTGCATATGTTTCACAAGAGGAGTTAGAAGCAGCTTCGTTGGGAGATGTGTATGAGAAGATTGAAACTTTGACGGCTCAATTTGGAAAATGATGGACGAAAGCTTAGTACAGAGAAAAAGCTGAACGCGACGGTGAATTGAGCTGCAGAGATGGAACACGAATTGGATATGGGTCTTAGTTCGCTTAACTTAGAATTGGATCTGCTTTCAGACATTTAGGAAGACATTCATGAACTTCAAGGTCTTCTTCCTAAATGTTATGAAATCTTTCTTTAACTTAAGGAAATTTGATTTTAAATCTCTTTATTTATGTTTTGTCCTAGTTGCTCCATTAGTAAGGAGTAATGTATCACAAATCCACCAATGTTCTAACTTTAGGAACGCATTCCAAACTTTCAAGGAGTTCTTCCTAACTTACTATTAAACTGACATCTCACATAAACTGAAGGTAAATAATAAGAATATTTCTCACAACACTCATATCAAATTATTTCAAGAACATTAAACCATTCATATGGATCAATTCGAAGTAAGGCCTCCCAAATTAGTTCTATCAAATCTCTTTTTATGTTTCCCCCAAGGATGTGTTTCATATACATTTTTATGTTATATTGGAATGAAAATCTTGACTTACTAGTTACACGCTCTAGTAAGGTTCCGACTTTTTGTGAGGACATGTGTATAACTTGTGTTTCCTTCATGAAAGCTTTCCTGAAATTCAAGAAATCATTCCTAAAACAAAAAATCATTCCTAAATATCTGAGAATCCTTCCTGAATGTTTGATTCAAACCTTCTTATATGTTTACCAGTGAAAACATAGCTACCTAGGAAAATATCCCAATCTTCAATACAAAACCTTCACAAATATGTTTTAAAACAAGTTTTATGGTGAAACCCATCCAAAATCCTAATAATAAATAAATATACATCATGTGAATACAAAGAATCAAACTGTAAATACTCCATACTCATTATGCACCAATTCCTTGTAAATGTCAATTGAAGCCTTCAATCTTGTATCTTCTGAGTACCGCTCGCCCTTACTTCGAGTGCTTTACTAGTAACTCATTCATATGAGCAATATGATGCAAGAGCTGAACTATCATTTGTTCGAAAAACAAAACATGTAAGTTAGCAACAACATTATGAAAAACGGTCAAGAATTGAGAAATCATGAAGATGTTTACTCAGTCCTAAAACTAGTAGCAAACTAAAGACCAACATACAACAAACGAAAAAAACCATGAAGCCAAAAAAAAATATTTATTGTTCTCTGATTATCAATCCTTATGTTCATCCTGAATTCCAAACTTTTTATGAAGTTCATTTTGAAGTTCAAGAACCCCTTCCTGAATTTTCATAAGATGAAAATAAGAACTATATAGCTAAAAGCATACGTGAAAACGAAACAGAGCAGAATATACTAATAAACAACAGTATGTGCAAGACCACCCTAGAAAAAAATAAAACATGATCATGAATTAAACCGAGAGAGAGAGAGAGATACATTAGCATGCCTTTGACTTTAGCAAGAACGAGATCACCAAACTCTACAATAATCAAAACAATTATTTTCATAAAACAGTTGTAAAATATCACATCCAAACGTAAACCCCAAATGTAATCAATGTATAATGTTTTGAATCTTGAGCAGGAGTTACCAATATCAATGATTGAAGCTCTGAGTCAAATACACACCACAAGGCACATATAGAAGCGTTTCATTGTTGATATTACAGTTTCCTATCCAATCAATTGTGGCATTGACTGTGTTGTTGTTCAAGGTTGTTCTGTCACAAAAACCTCCAAAACCCGAAATTGATAACATCTCGGTCATGTGCTTCATCAGAACTATACTAGAACATGTAATTGTATCTCCAAAAGAGATGGTGATGAAGACACATACCTTAGCAGGCCAAGCATGGAAGCCTTTTGACTTTAGCAAAAACGAAATTACCCAATCTCCAGGTCTCCTATCACCGTGTTTGTTCATTCTCCTTTCAAAGACTTCATCGTATCTAATCCAATTCACAATAAGGCAAAGCGACGAGATCGGCGACGAGAATACGTCCAGACAAACACGACAGCGGGAATACGTCCAGACAAACACGACGGCGAGAACACGACTAGGTGAACTTCGAACCCGACGGCGAGAACACGGCGACAACAACAGATCGGCGATGAGAATCGATTGACGAGACGTGTGGGATGGTTCAAGGTATTGGGGGAGTAAGGACTCGATTGGCTTATGAGATCATTTCATCATCACGCTTCATCGTTCTCTGTTCGTCGGTGAAAATGAGATCTCAGAAGTCTTTCTCTAGAGATAAAGATGGAATTTTTATTAAACAATTATTATTTTTAGTGATTTTAAGAATTAAATTAGAGTTTGTGTGCTAATTTTGGAAAATAAAAGAAAATGTGCTAGGTTTGGAAAAAAAACTTAAATCTGTGCTATTTTTGTCAATTGCCCAATATTTTATTTGATGAATAATTTAATAAAGAAAATTAATATGGTAAGTTACAAATGATTCTTTAGAATATTCTCTTTCAGATTTTTGGAAACAATGTGCTTTAGTAATAAAATCTTCCGAAAAAAAATTCATTTAATACCTACTATTTAACTTCTAACCAATTAATCTATCAATTAATTTATAACCTATTTGTAACCAACTTGTTAAAATTATATAGTCTACAAAACAATGTTATGTACTTTCGTTTTATTATATAGGGGATTAAAGTAATTGCAGCAATACTCTAATAGTTTTTTTCAACACTCTATTTTTTCACATTTTCACATCATCTTTTCTCTTCTATCTAATAATTCAACATTCACTTTTAAAACTTTACAATAATTTTGTTTAATAAAATTTACCACCTTACCCTACCACTTTTATTTTATAATCATATATATTTAATTACATATTAATAAAAACTATGAAATTAAAACTAATTTAAAATAATTAAGAGTGAAATAAATTTTGTACAAAAATAAGTAGAAAATAATTTGATATATATTTTATGAAAGTAAGAACAAAAAAAAGGAAAATGAGAAAGAAAAAGAGAGAGATAAATAATCTGAAAAGGATAATGAGATCTGGTAACGAAAAAAATATTTAATTTGATGACATTATATGGCGTCTTATAGTTCATACATATGGCAATATAATACATCTATCAAAGTATAACAGTATATTTGACATTTGTGACAGCATTCTCATATACTTTACTAGGTTGAGTCTCGTGCGTTGCACGAGATTATTATATTAATTCGTTTTTTGGTTTAAAGTCATTAGGACTAAATTAATTTTTTAAATTTTTTTTCGAGAGACTTTACAATTTGAAGATCATACCAACAAAGTCTATTTGTATCGAGAAACTTTGTTTTTTTTGGATAAAAGTCATTAAGGTTTTGAAATTATTTTATTTGTATTCATAAATTATATAGTTAATTTTAAATGATCAGCTTATCCTTTTCTAAATTATGAACAATTTAAAAAACCTTTTTAAAAGTTTAAATTATTATATTATTGATGTTTTTATTGAATTTTAAATTGTATTATAGTTTATACTATTTGTATTCTATAATTAGGACATGTTATTTTATGATGTAACCAAAATGCAATACATTCACTGTGGAATTTGTGATTGCAAAATAAAGTGTTGATATTTTGAGTTCCTTGAACATTAGCCTTCTTCATATTGGGTGGCTTGCCTTTGTATTATTTCTAGGTCTTGTAATACAGCTTCCACATCAAGTGTTCTTGTTGCATTTGGATTTTGGTATTCGCTTTCAAAGAAGACGTTGAGTGGTTGTGGGTTAGCTGGTCCAAATGATAGGATAGATGCGTGTATAAAATCTGTCAAATTATTCATGAAAAATAATATAAAAATTGGTTATGTTTCTGAAATGTGGATTGTTGGAATATGGGATTGTGTAGCTGATGTTGTTTTTTTGTCGGTATTTGAGCTTTATATTAAAGTGTGAGTTTAGGAGAGTTTAGACATTACTAAATTTTATGGAAATCTGGTAATTTAGTTTGGAGATAAGAAAAAGGTAAAGACTTCACTTAAGCATAGATGACATTAGAGAAAACTTTTTAATTTTAAAATCTAAGATAGTTGTATGTAAATGATTTCCCTTTTTGAGAAACACCCTCTAAGTGACTGAATAATGAAAGAAAAAAATCGCTCCCAGGCCTGATTCCGATGCACCCGTGAAGAGGAAGTCAACTTAAAAAAAACGGGATCTCACATACTCCTTCCTACCAAAAGCAGTAATATCCAACGGTCTTATCCGCCTAATGCTTTTAACCACTGGATTTTAGCTGGTCACCGGACAAAATCTCACCGGAGCTTGCAAAATGTACCATTCTGGACCTCTCTTCCCCGACATCCTTGGGAGTAAGCCATATCTGCGGTATGTTTCCCTCTCCTTCTGCTCACTGAACCTCTCTAAGCTAAAGCAAACTATGTAACCTTGTTTGGAGAATTTTGTAACCCTGTGAAACTTTGCGAAACCCTACTCCAAAACCCTCTTGTGTGTTACATATCACCCTCCAAACCCTAAATCCCTCATCATGTCGAGAAGAATTCCATATGCGCAGAAGGGTAAAGAAGTCGACGCTGGTTTCTCCCCCCCCCCTCGGAGAAGAATCCGTGCACCAGAACTTGACACATCCGCTTTGGTAGAAGCAAATGCCCTCACCCTCATGGGTCGCCTGACAAACCCTACGGCTCAGAGACTCTGGTCCCTTTTCCCTTTCCTTGAAAATCGCTAGAACCTCTAAGGAAGAGCTACAGGCTCAGATCTTGTTCAAGGCTGCTTCCAGTTCAGATTTGATTTTGAGGAGGACATGCAAAAAGTTCTAGATAACCGGCCGTACCCACTTTGACCAATGGATGGTCATCCTCCAGAAATGGGAAGTTGGGAACCCATTATCTCTGATACTTACCCTTCAGTGCTACTGTTCTGGATCGAACTTCAGGGCCTTCCCAAACACTACTGGCAAGAGGAAATGCTACAAACCATTGGAGCAGAGTTAGGTAAACTCGAGGAAATGGAAATAACCAATGAAAGTGCAAAAATTAAAGTCTCGGTCGATGGACTCAAACCTCTGCTTAAGGACACTATCGTGGAGTTCCCAGATGGAAGTGAAACCCTTGTAACCTTCGAGTACAAGAATCTCAAAAATTATTGTTCTTTCTGTTTCCGGCTCACCCATGAGAGGAAGAACTGTCCGGGACTGCAACCCTCAAGAGACGAACCCCTGGCTAGCACAACACAACAACATACGACATCAAAATCAGTAACCAGGAACTACTATACCCCATAGGACAACTTCAGAGCCCCACGGGATACTGCTGATCACTCAGAAACCCGAAGTCTCTCACCTGCTCTCTCGCAGCCTCACAGAAGCCGACATTCTGACTTAAACAAACGTACCCCTGAAAGAGTACACCCCTACCAAGGACGATCCCTAAGTCGGGAACCCTACCCAGGCTCCAACCAAGGAAGGGTTTCATCAGGACAATTTAAACAGAATCTACAGTGGAGAGAAAAAGCACAATCACTTGTAGAACCCCATCATGAAAGATCAGACTCCTCACGACCTCGTCGTCCACCCTTTGAGAGAGAACCAGTGAATCATGACGCAAACACTCCCCCACCTCTCTCTCCTATTCTATATGATAAGGCTCTACAGTCAGTGGAAAGGACCCTGTCACAGAACATCCCATCAAAAGAACATGTAATGAGTGAACTTCGAGAAGTCACGGTTCAATATCTAACATTTGCAGATCCTACTGAGAGTGCGGCTAGAAAACAACGGGTTACTCAGGGTGAAGCAAAGAACCTGATGGCTGATACCGCAGACAAAATAATCCAAGCAGCCACCTCTTCAGCCCCTGATCAAGCTCCATTCCTGTAACGCCCCCGAACCGTACTATGACCACTAAGGCCATCGGACAGCCCGAGACGCTACTTGGGAGACGTTCGCCAACGATCCGACCGGGTGCAAGAATGAATCAAGCCCCTTGGCCATTCCATCGGTGAGGTTCCCGACCACACGACACGTCCTTAAGGCTTTGCAACCCTACAGACACGCCGTGTGTTGAGCCGACTCGGACAAAGTCTATATCAGTACGACTCGCTCGATTATACGAAATCCGATTGCATTAATACTTAAAAGAGTTTACTACAAACGACTACACAAAAGGTTGACAAGGCTTAGTGCCAAAGTTTGGTTCGCAATAAAACATACTTTGAATTTTACAATAGACACCAAAATAAAACTACTCCGGAGTCCTATCGTTCACCAAGCCCTCTAGTTCCCTCTAGGGTTACCTGCAACACAAAAATATTATCATAAGTAATCTAAGATTACTTAGTGAGCTCAGGGTTCCTGCAAAGAATTAAACCTCAATCCCAAACCCCATCAACAAACAATATGCAAGCATATACAAAAAACATGCAAACATAAACAATCAACATGCAAGCAATTATAAATAACATGCGAGCATAAGAACTAACATGCAAGCAAAAATAAACATTTGACAAGCAAGCACACAATACAACAATCAATCAGAGATAACATGCGGAAGCTGATAAGCTAAGCAAAATTATTCTACAAGCAATCGCAACTACATGCAATGACATAGAACAACATGCAAGCATAAACACAAGATAGGCAACAATTTAAACTTGAAATAAAACGTTAGTTTTTAACAAGTTCTAGTTTATTGGGCCCGGTATGCATCCTTTCCCTAAATCCCTCATGAATCACCGAGTCGCAACCACTAAGACATGCAATCGGATCTCACTCAAAGCCACACCATCGTGTAGACAGCCTCGGCAAGGGTAGCGAGCCCAGTAACCTCCGAGCTCTTCGTAACCAACCCTACAAACACACGAACATGGGTTGTATGTCGCCGCTGCATGTGGTACGGAATGGGAAAGATGACAATACCAAGTTATACTACGCATAGCCATAATTTCTCGCGGACTAACACGCATTAATACCTCACCAAAATTAATACTTGAGTTTATATGGTTTTTAAGCTCATAAGTTTTCAAGTATTTTAACTAGTTATCACCCTTGTTACTAGAACATTTCAAACTAGCAACCGGCATAACCTCACCTCGCATGCAACTTAACAAGAAAAACGCAAAAGAATTTCAAGTAAATGCAACCCATGAAAACCGCACACTAAATGGATGTCTTTAATTCTCCATTTAAGCCGGTGAAATATGTGCCTTAACTCACAGTAAACCGTCGATGATTGGTCTCCCTTGGTGAAGCTTCTCTCGCGGCACACTCGGAGCTTCTCTTCGGTTAGAATCGATTTTCTTATCGATTTAACCTTGGTCAATTGTCGATAGTCTTATCTTGCACCTTCTCTTCTTCCTTTTCTTCTCCTTTGCGGCAACACACCCTTCTTCTTTTTCTCTTCTCTCTCGCTCACTTCTTTCTTTTCTCTCTCAAATTTTTCTCTCCTTACCCCTTGATGTCTTGTGTGAAAATGAGAGAGATGAGAAGCTATTTATAGAGGGCTTGGGCGGTGGAGGCAACCAATGCATGTGGAGAGCTCACTCTTCATTAGTTACTATTAGTGCATGTCTTAACACTTGGAGAGAAATTGATTAGCCACCTTGAATTCCACTAAATCTTGCTTGAATTGATTAATCTCCACTAAGCTCCACTAATTCACCTTGAATTATTTAATTTCCACTAAGCTCCACTAATCCTTCTTGAATTATTTAATCTCCACTAAGCTCCACTAACCCTTCTTGAATTATTTAATCTCCACTAACTTCCACTAACTTCTTCAAGATTAAAATAATCTTCCCACTAACTTCCACTAACTTCTTCAAGATTAAAATAATCTTCCCACTAATTTTCTTGACTTAGGAGATTTTTGGTGAAAGGAAGACTTTTGTGGGATCGGGTAGTGCTCTCGGTCGATCGTCGGTCAGCTCTCGGCGGTTCTCGATCGGTCTCGGC